>NC_057861.1:487597486-487897486 GCF_019393635.1 Dromiciops gliroides
TGCCATTACTTTGCATGAGAAACAATCCCAGAAGCCTGGGCGAAGAAATAGATCTGGAGAGGCAGCACCCTTCCCCCTGCCCCAATGTGGAGCTGATCTGAGATAGATACAGGAAGAGGCAATGCAGATGTAAACTTTTCCAGTCTTCACCTTAAACATATCAGTACACCTAAGCTTCTTCTCTCATTTTTATCTTCAGTCTCCAAGAAGTTTCTCTCTTCCCTAAAGAAGTACTTCTTGCCTCTTCCTGCCTGCATTCTAAGCCCCATCACTTTCACCCTCCTCTATACTTTACTCTCACAACCATTTCTTCTTTTCACAGAATCATCACGGAAAAGGTGAGCCCTTCAGTCTAAACCACCCCCTAAAAGGAAGACTCATGAGAACACTGTCTGACAAGTAGTCATCCAGTCCATGTTTAAAGACCTCCAAGGAAGAGGAACTCAGCACCTCTTGAAGGAATCTAGGATACCTTCAGACAGCTCTAATTGAGGAACTTTTCTCCTGACACCAAACTTAAATTTGCCTCATTGTAACTTCTACCCATTTGCTTCTGGTTTTGCTCACTAAGGCTAATCAGCATCAGTCTCATCCCTCCTCCCAAACATCCTGGTTGCCCTCCTCTCCAATTTATGTGTCCTTAAAAAGTGGTACCTGGTGGCACAATGGAAAGAATGCTGAGCCTGGAATCAGGAAGACCTGAGTAAAAAATCTTGCCTCAGACACTTACTAGCTGTGTAACTCTAGGCAGCAACGCGCAGAACCTCTGCCTTAGTTTCTTCAACTATAAAATGGGGATAATAACAGCACCTCCCTGCCAGGGGATATTTGTAAAGCACTTAGCACAGTGCTTGGCACAGAGTAAGCACTCTCTTCCCCTTCCCTACCCAGAGAGGAATACAGTACTCTAGATCAAGGCAGAGCACTGGAGGAACAACACTTCCCTAATTCTCAAAGTTACGCCTCTCAATGTGACCAAAAGTGCATTAGCTTTTTGCGTCGCTACATCACACTACTGACTCATGTTCATCTAGAAGTTTGCCCACAGGTCTCTTTGAGAATGGCTGCCTAAGGAAGGGTTCCCCATATCGGCCTTGCAAAGTTGGTTTGCTGTACCCAAGTCTGAGACTTTCTATTTATCTCTACTGAATTTAATCTGACGAGATTCATGCTCTACATTTGACAGTGCTCTAGCCTGTCAAAGTCTTTCTGGATACTGAATCTTTGTCCATTATGTTAGCTATTTTCCCCAGATTTGTGTCACTTCCAAATTTGATGAGCATGTAATCTCTTTTTGTTTTGTTTTGTTTTGCGGGACAAGGAGGGTTAAGTGACTTGCCCAGGGTCACACAGCTAGTGTCAAGTGTCTGAGGCCAGATTTGAACTCAGGTCCTCCTGAATCCAGGGCCCATGTTTTATCCACTGCACCACCCTGATGAGCATGTAATCTCAACCTTTATCACTGCTAAAATTATTCAAAGGGAAAAGACCTAGTACAGACGCCCGGAAGTCCTCAGTGGGAGACTGTTTTACACTGAGTCATGAACAATGACTAAGTCTGGCCATCCAACTAGTTCTGAATTCATTCATAATTACTGTACCTCTCTATTGTTCCCATAAAAATAGTATTAGATACTTTAAAAAGTTTTGCTGAAGGAAAATTACATCCATAGCATTTCCTCTCATTTTTTAAGTTTGCTAAACTTGTCCCAAAAAGGAAATGTTAATATGGTGTAATTTTATTTTATTTTATGTGCAGGGCAATGAGGGTTAAGTGACTTGCCCAGGGTCACAGAGCTAGTAAGTGTCAAGTGTCTGAGGTCAGATTTGAACTCAGGTCCTCCTGAATCCAGGACTGGTGCTTTATCCACTGCACCACCTAGCTGCCCCCCACCCCCCCAATTTGTTTTTGATAAAGCATCCAGGGAGTATAATGCATTGCGATGGTCTTGGAGTTAGACGATCTGAATTCAAATGCAGACATTTACTAGTTATTTGATCCTGGGCAAGTCACTTAACATTGTTAAGCCTCAATTTCCTTATCCATAAAATGGAGATAATAAGAGTACCTGCCTTGCAGGTTGTAGTGAGGAGCAAATGAGACAATAAGTGCAAAAATGCTTTGCAAATCTTAAAGGGCTATATAAATATTAGTTGTTAATATGTCTCAGGTCTTGTGCTAGGCAGTAGGAATACAAACACAAATCTCACAAAACAACCCTCACTCCAAAGGTCCTTGCATTTTGAATGGAAAAGACAACAAATACATAAATAACTATATACTGAATAAAGAAAATAAATACAAATAAAATGTCAGGTAGTTTGGAAGGGTGGGAACTACTAACTGGAAGGCTCAGGAAAGAATTCATGCAGAAGGTGGTATTTGAGATGCATTTCCTCCTCCTTCCCTTCCTTTGCTTTTCTCCCTCTATGTGGGGATTTATACCCTTACACATGGGAACCTTCTCCAAATGAATATAAAATTTGATCACTTATACTATGCAAGGTATCTTGGGGTTTGGGGGATAGATTCTTTTTTCTTCCCCACTTATTTATTCTATCATTCCCTATATATAGCTCTGGAAATGGGCTTTGATGAAGCCCACTGGGATTCAAATGGAGTTACCTGACCATGCCTTTAAACCCAAATCACTCTGGCTCTCACTGACTGGCCAATAATAGGTCCCAGCCCAAGCCTCACTTGCTCAGTGGTTGGGTTTTGATGGCTCAGAAAGCATGTAAATTTCTGTTCTGGCCAGAAACTGCGGGTCTTCCCCTCCCTGACTGATTCTTTTGGGAAGTCAAACTATGCCATCTTTTGCCTCCATTCTTACCAAGCCTTCAATAATTGAATGTGTATTGTCTCAGACAAACTGAGACTTGGGCAAGACCTTAGCTTAAGGAGGCCAAGGTCTCCCACTGCATCCTGGGCTGTCTCCAGTATGTCTTGCCACTGGACTCTGATGACTCTGGAGAAGAGTGGTGACTTTGCACGGTTCTGCCTCACTCAAATACAATCCATTTGCAAGTCAAGACATGACCCTCTTGATGTCACTGGTCTTTTTTGAGAAGGACAAACAACAACAAAGGATGAGGGTAAGCCTTTGAAGTGGAGGTAAGGAGGGAGTGCATTCCAGGCTTGGGAAACTGGCAGTACAAGGGCATGGAGACAGGGAATGATGCTGCTGCTTGTCTTTTTTTTTCTGAAAAGGACCAATGACATCATGGGGTGATCTCTTGTGCGTTAATCAAATGTAAGTGAGGCAGAATGAACAATGTCATCAGCCTCATCTCCAGTGGCAAGACAAAAGTCAAGAGGATTGGCGATGGCCCAGGATGTAGTGGATAACCTTGTCTTCAAGGTCTGACCAGGCTCTAAGTACTCCACAGCACATGATTCTACCTGCCTTCATGGCTGTTGGAACAAATTCTTCTTATCTGCCCATTCTGCCAGGAGGTCTTCATATCCTTGGGGTAGACACCCGTCTAACTCACTGATGGGTTTGAGACCTGCCGGTTACCCTCAACCTGGTTTAGCCTGTCTGCGGGCACCATTTACCGAGGTACAGCCGCTGCACATAGTACAGCTTCTTGGAGTCACAGGTGAGAGTTAAATAACCAGATGGATACCAAAGGTAAATGAGCAGCCTTGAAAAAGGTTCAGCAAACACTCAGAGCAGAGGTGCTAGTCCTCCCTAAATATCCCATATGATGTCATGTGCAAGAAACTGAAAGAAAGCTAGTTTGGCTGATTCACAGAATGAATTCACTATCAAAGGGAAGCTTCTACAAGGAATGGGAAAGAGAATCAATTAGGGATGAATGAAAGGACGTCCTGAATGGAAGAAGACCTCAGCTGAAGTTGAATAACATGCCTGTATAATGTACCCACTCAGGAGGCTCCTTCCCTTGCTACGTGTTCTCCAACCATCTAGAATTCTCTCAGGAATCAAAGCCAAGTTTATTGGCCTATAGTCCGTAGACTGCTCTCTTCTCATTCTGCAATATCAGGATATTTATCCTTTTCCAATCTTGTGATACCTCTTTGATTCTCCATGATCTTTCAAATATCAGCAATTACATTGGCTAGTTCTTTCAGGGCCCTAGGATTTAGTTCATTGGGTCGAGTGACTTGAATTCATAAAAAGTGGCTAACTACGTGATCTCTTACTATTGCCTTACTTAGTCTAACACTGTTCTGTCATTTTCATTGTAAAGTTCACTTTTCTTGACCAAGAATACAGAACCAAAGAATTAACCCACAGTCACCCTGACACAGATCCAGTCCCAGGAAGGCCTCACCAGAAAAGCAGACCCCAGAGCCTCTGAATCAGCTGAAGCACCAGTGTTGTCTGGAATTAAGCTCACAGTCGGGTGAGTGGGCTGAGCCCTGGGCATGGGGGAGACTACAGGGGTCTATGCTGATGCTGAGGCAGAACTTGGATTTAACACTCCTGCTGAGAACCAGGAGGTAGGCTCAAGTAGCAGTGGCCCAGGGAGGGGAGGGGCACAGGCTCTTCAGAGCTAACAACCATAACACACAAAGCTGGTTGATTGGCAAGTTGGTTTGGGGTCATCTAAGGACCAGGGAACAGGCCAGGCGAGTGAAGAACCTGATTCTCCTTAAATCATACCACCTGGAACTTAAGCTTGGGATACTGCAGCCTGGAAACAGTGCCCCACTTTAAGGACCTAAAAGTCAAGTAAAAGAAAGGCAAGATGAGCAGACAGAGAAAGGTGAGGACCATAGAAAGTTTCTTTAGTAACAAGGAAGACCAAGGGGCACCCTCAGAGGAAGATGTCAACATCAGGGCCCCTATATCTAAAGCTTCCAAGAAAAATATGAATTGGTCTCAGGCCATAGAGGTGCTCAAAAAGGACTTTGAAGATAAAGTTAGAGAGGTAGAGGAAAAAATGGAAAGAGAAATGAGGGTGATGTAGGAAAGACATGAGAAAAAAGTCAACAGCTTGAAAAATCAAATTGGCCAAATGGAAAAGGAGGTACAAAAGCTCTCTGATGAAAATAATTGCCTAAGAAGGAGGATTGAACAAATGGAAGCCAGTGACTTTATGAGAAACCAAGACACAATAAAGCAAATCCAAATGAATAAAAAAAAGAGGGCAATGTGAAATATCTTCTGGGAAAAACTGCTGACCTGGAAAATAGGTCCAAGAGAGATAATCTGAAAATTATTGGTCTACCTGAAAACCATGATCAAGGAAAGAGCTTAGACACCATCTTCCAAGATATTCTCAGGGAAAATTGCCTTGAAATTCTAGAAGAAGAAGCTAAAATAGAAATTAAAAGAATCCACCGATCACCTCCAGAAAGAGATCCCAAAAGGAAAACTCCTAGGAATATTATAGCCAAATTCCAGAACTCTCAGGTCAAGGAGCAAATATTGCAAACTGCCAAAAAGAAAGAATTCAAGTACTGTGGAGCCCCAGTCAGGATAGCACAAGATCTAGCAGCTTTTACATTAAAGAAATGGAGGGCATGGAATATGATATTCCAAAGGGCAAAGGAAATGGGATTACAACCAAGAATCACTTACCCAGCAAAACTCAGCATTATTTTTCAGTGGAAAAAATGAGACTTTAATGAAAAAGAAGACTTTCAGATATTTGTGATGAAAAGACCTGAACTGAATGGAAAATCTGACTTTCAAATGCAAGACCCTAGGGAACCATAAAAAATTGGAGCTGGGGGACATACCTGAGGTTGTACAGTGGGCGACTGTCTTGTGTCTGAGGCCGGGTTTTGGCTGGGATCCCCCTGGGTCCAGGGGTGATGCTTTGTCCACTGTGTCACTTAGCTAGGTGATGACATCTTTAGGGTTGAGTTGAGGGGTGAGGGGAATTCACTGGGGGAGGGGGAAGGTCAGAAGTGAAATCCTACATGAAAGTAACAGGAAAAGGCTTATGGAGTTGGGGAAGAGATGGGAGAAGAGCAGGGCAGTAAATGAATTTTACACTCATCAGAAAAGGCTCAAAGACCTCAATCTCATTAGAAGTGGCTCAAGGAGGGAATAATGTACACACTCAATTGGGTGGAGTAATCTCTCTAACCTTGCAGGAAAATAGGAGGGGAAGGGGATAAAGAGAGAGGGGCAAAAGAAGGAAGGGCAGAGTGGGGGATGGGACAGACAGAAGCAAATCCCTTTTGAAGAGGGATAGGATGAAAGAAGATGGATAATAGAATAAATGTCATGGGGAAGGGAATAGGATGGAAGGGAAACAGTTAACAATAGTAATCATGAAAGAGAAAAGGGGGAAAAAATTGTACAAAAAATATTTATAGCAACTCTTGGTGGAGGCTAAGAATTGAGAATCAAGGGAATGTCCATCAAATGAGGAATGATGGAAAAAGCTGTGTTATATGATTGTAGTGGAATGGTCTTGTGCTACAGGAAATGACAAACGGGATGATCTCCAAAAAACCTAGAAAGACTAATGAACATCGATGTATAGTGAAGTGAATAGAGCTGAGGGGACATTGTGTGTAGTGACAGCAGTATTGTTCAATGAGTAATTGTGAATGACTTAACTACTCTCAGCAATGCAATGATCCAAGACAATCCCAAGGAACTAATGAGGAAGCTTACTATGCACCCCTATAGAAAGAACTGATAAAAAGAACACCTGTGGATTGTACACATATAACCTGACTGCGATCTCATTGAGGGGGGAGGAAAGGGAGGGAGAAAAATTTGGAACTCTAAATCTTATGAAAATGAATGTTGAAAACTACCCTTACATGTAACTGGAAAATAAAATAAATGTTTGTTGCTGGAAAAAAAAAATCAAAGCTTGCTTGGTCAGATACCTGTGCCATCCACTTCAGCATCTTCAGAAAAATGCAACTTTTTCTTCTCACTAGAACAATTTCCTTTGGTATCTTCAGAAGTTCATTCTTCAGTATTTCCCTTCCCTATGTGGCTGACTTGCTCAATAGCATTTTAGTTCATAGAATGATACCTATCTGAACCCTTTGAAATCTGTTTTCCCAAAATTTAGGCTGCCTGTGAAACGATGTCCAGTTTTCCTCTGCTTTATCACAAATTCTAGAAGGCACTAGACCTTCATTACTATTATATCATGCTTTTGTACCATTCTTGTGATCAGTTTCCCAAAATCTTCATCTACTTCCTCTTTCTATTCAGATGGTTTGTGGTAATACAATGGAAAAAAATCATTTGTTTTTCTTCCTTCATTGATCTTCTCCCAATTACTCTTCCCTTCTCGTTCCTGGATCTAATCATGATTATGCCTTCTTAATATAGAATGTTACCCCAATTCCCACCCTCATTTAATCTACCCTGGTTCTTTTGAATAAGGCAAAAGTGTTTTATTATTATTTTTTAATCCTGGGACCACTTTACAATCTTAAGAGTTACTGAGGATGCCAAAGAACTTTTAGTTATGGGATTTATATCTATTGGTATTTACCATATTTGAAATTAAAACCACTAAAATTTTAAAAAAAATTAGTTAATCCATGGAAGGTAACAAAACTATTGCATGTTAACACAAATATCTTTTTTTTTGTGAAAAATTACTATTTTCTAAAACAAAAAATCAGTGAGAGGAGTTGCATTGTTTTACACAGTTTTACAAATCTCTTTAATTGTCTAACAATAGAAGAGTTGGATTCTACATTCAATCTGTTGCCATTTTTTTTGGTAGAAGTATATGAAGAAAATTGGGCCTCATGTAGATATGTACTTGGAAAAGGAAAGAGTATTTGTTTGCCTCAGTTTCCTTATCTATAAAACAAGAATAATAGTACCTACCTATTAGGGTTGTTGTGAGGATCAAACGGGATAACATTTGTAAAGCATGTAGCACAGTCCTTGGTACAGAGCAAGTGCTATATAAATGTTTGTTATTATTTTTAAAAAATAAATTTTTGTCGCTATCTTGTTTTTTACATCATCATATTTTCTATAGTATCCCTCCTCCCCCTCCTAGAGCCATTCCATGTAACAAATTTAAATATATAGATATTATGTGTGAATATGTGTGTGTATGTCCAAAGAAAGAAAAAGTCCCAAAACATGTGCAATGTGCAACATTTGTGCACTTCCCATCTCTGTGAAGGGGTGGGTTGGGAAAGTAATTTCATATCTCTTCTTTCAAGTTATGCTTATACTTTATAATTTTGCAACATTCACTTTCAGTGTATGGTTGTTCTTTCTGTTTCCATTGTTGTAACCATATATATGTATATATGTATGTATATTTATGTATATATATACACACACATATATATGTATACACAGACATATATTCTCTGCTTTTCTTACTCTGCATCAGTTCATATAGATCTTTCAATGCTTCTCTATATTCATTACTTTCATAATTTTTTACAGCAAAATAATACTGCATTACATTCACATCACAATTTGTTTAGCCATTTCCCAAATGATGGATATTTACTATGTTTCCAATTCTTTGTTATCACAAAAATTGTTGCTATAAATGTTTCAGTGTGTATGGAGACTTTTTTCTTATCAATGGCTTCCTTGGGGTATAAGCCCAGTAATGGAATCTCTGGCTCAAAGGGTATAGGCATTTTAGATAATTTATTAGCAAAATTCCAAATTGATGTCCAAAATGGTTGTACCATAACACTCTACCAAAAATGCACATCTGCCTATCTTCCCACAACCCTTCCAATATAGACGATTGCCATTTTTTTGGTCATCTCTGCCAATTTGGAGGGTGTGAGGTGAAATCTCAGAATTGCTTTGATGTACATTTTTCTTATTATCAGTGATTTGGGTCATTCCTTCATGTAGTTGTTAATACTTTGTAATTCTTTTGAGAATTGTTTGTTCATATCCTTTGAGAACTTATATAATGGGGAATGGATCCTAATAATATTCATACATAAACATATTATGCAAATGCAGATAAATAAATATTTGTATGTGTGTATGTATACACTCACATTTTCTGCTTTATTAAACACCAGTCTATTGAGTTCCAGTTTCTAGTTACTCTTTATCTAGTCTGTTCCATTGCTCTACCTCTCTAGTTTTTAACCAATGGTTAAAACCATTGTTAAACCAATGTTTCTTTTTAAACCAATGATTTTGATGGCTACTGCTTTATAATATAAGCTATAACCCTTTGGTCCTACCTCTTTTCATCACTTCCCTTTATATACTAGATCTTTTGGGTTTTTTCCCCCAAATAAATTTCATTATTTTAACAAGTTCTAAAAAAATGTTCCTTTGATAATTTGTTATAGCATTAAAAGTATAAATTGAATTTGGTAATATTGTAATTTTTATTATTTTGACAGGGCCTAGCCATGAGCACTGAAATTAAGAGTCTTTTCATGTGCAAATAACTTCTCAATTTTACTATAAAAATAACTTTTACTTCACAAATCTCCTGAAAGGATCAAGTGCCTTTGGACCACATTTTGAGGAGGACTGGAATAAGGTATACTCATCATGGTTTTCATTCCATCAAATCTCAGTGACAGCTATAAGATCAAATCTCTTTCCTTACTAGAGGATTTCTGCCTCTTGTTTTTTTAAACTAAATTTTGGTCAACTGTATACAGACATTTGATTTTTAAATGAACCTTTCAGGTAATGTTGCATGATAGGTTTAATGCAACAATAATTTAAGCATAAAATGGTAACTATACTATATAAACTGATTTATAGTGTTAGGAAAACTTTCTTAAGTTAACCAAATATAAGGCTGTGTCAATAAAAGGGTGGATTTCAGGGGAAAAAATAAAGTAAATAAAATGTATTTTGATCACTGTTCATTTCTTATTTTTCTTATTTTTTTTGTACTTGTTATTTCTATCATCACAATACTCCTTGTACGTGTCCCCTTCTCTTCATCCAGATAGCCCACCAACCTAGTACAGACACTTGTCACTTCTCCCCTGGATGACTTCAATAGCCTTCTAAATAGTTTTCTTGACTGAAATATCACCCCGCTATAATCCATCCTCCACTCGGCTGTCAAGGCAATTTTTGAAAGATTAAACCAGACCATATCATTCTCCTGCTCAGTGGGTTTCAGTAGCTTCCTATTACTTTGAGAATAAAATATACATAAATTCCTCTGTTTGGAATTTCAAGTTCTTCATCTAGCCCCTTTCCAACCTTTCCAGTGTTCTTACACTTTACTTCCCTTCCTGTATTCTAGCTACATTGGTCTACTACATGTCCCATTTCTGTGCCTTTGCCCTGGCTGGCTCTCCCTCACTGGAATGCTCTATTCCCTCACAGAGTAATTAATTATCTTAATTTCCTTCAAGACTCAACTCATATCCCATCTTCTGTAGGAGGCCTTTCTTTGTTCCTCCAGCTGCTAATGACAATCCTTCTGAAATCATATTCCATCTACTCTGTATGTATCTTATACATATATATACACATTTATATATAAATATATTTAATAATTAGATATATATATATATTTTTTTTTAACATGTTGTCTTCTTGCTTAGAATGTGAACTCCTTGAGGGCAGGGGAATATTTTTGCCTTTCTCTGTATCCTAAAATTTCAACACAGTGCCTGGCATACTTAGTGAGCACTTAATAAACGTGTGCTGGCTAACTGTTTAGTCTTGTTTTCTTGCCTAAGAATTTGTAATCATGGGCAATACATTTTAGGTTTGTTTTGGTGATATCATTTGTGTCAATCTGTATTACCAGAGGTGAGTAGTTATCATTTGTTTTGCTAAACATTGTATAGTTTTCTGTCACAGTTTGCATGTATGACCTGGGAAGGCAATGGAATTATCAGGTCAACAAACACTGGTCATGTCCAAAAAAAATCTCATTCTGAATGAGACATTCACCTCTTTAAAAGGCAGTGAGTTGTGTTTCATCATTAGTCTTCTGGAGTCCTGGTTATTCATTACGCTTATCAAAGGTCCTTATTCTTTCAAAATTGTTTGTCCATTTATTGCTGTCACTGTGACAATTATTCTTTTTCTGTTCCCTTCACTCTGTATCAGTTTCATACAAGTCTTTTCAGTTTTATGCAAAACTATCCCCCCTTTATCATTTCTTGCATAAAGATAGTATTCTATCTCATTTATATTTATGGGAACCTCATCAGATTCTGATTCTTTGCTAATTCTAAAAGACCTATAAAATTTTTGTACATCATTATTTGTTTTACTTAGGACTAAACCCTCCCTCACTTCTTTTTCCTGTCTTATTTCCTTGTTGAGTGAAATGTATTTCTGTATGCAAGTCTTTGTGCATGTGTGTGTATTGTTCCCTCTTGTAACCAGTTCAGGCGAGAGTGAGGGAAGTGTCAGCCAACCTCATCCCACTTCTTTAGATGCCTACTTGTGCATACTGTGCATCCTGTTTATGAGATAATTATTTTCCTCCTCCTCCTCCTCCTTCTTCTTCTGACCAAGACATATCAGAGAAACTCATAGACCTTATCTAATTAGACTCCCTCTAATTAGAACTCTGGAGAATGACAGAGTTCAGAGGGGACACAGGTATCACCTCCCCAAATATGAATGCAAGGAGATCCCTGTTTATTCCCTTTATGGTTGTTCATTCATATTTACCATTTAATGTTTCTCTTAACAGTGTTTGAACTTCAAAGTTTCTATGTAGTTATGGTCTTTTCATGAGGAATGCTTGGAAGCCCTCTATTTCACTAAAGGTCCATTTCCCATCCTACCCAGAAGGTTTGTACTCAGTTGTGCTGGTCAAATTATACATGGTAAGGCTGTATGTATACCTGTATTCATTGCCTTCTGGAATACTATATTCCAAGTTTTCTGATTATTTACAGTGGTGGCTGAAAAACTGTGTAATCCTGACTATGGCTCCTTGACACATGAATTCTTTCTTTTGGGTTGCTTGTAGTATTTTTTCTTTGACCTGGAAGCTCCATATATTGGCTATAATGTTCCTGGGAGTTTTCATTTGGGGGTTTCTTTCAGAAGGTAGCCTGTAGATTCTTTCTAATTTTACTTTGCTCTTTGGTTTTAAGGGATCTTAGCATTTATTTGTCTTAAGATTTCTTGAAACAGGATGTCTAAACTCTTGTTTTAATCATGGCATTCAGCTAGTCCAATGATTTTTATTTTTTTTCTCCTTGATTTTTTTATCTTCCTAAAACAACACTTTCATCAGGCAGGCAACTTTAAATTGAAAAACTTTCAAGAGGATTTCAATGCCTATATAATCAAGTTAAAATTCTTCTATGTGGCTTTAAAGGTCCTAGTAATATGGCCTAAACCAACCCCACCCATTTACCCAACACTTACTTTTCTTCCCCTCCAGTCAGGCCAATCTTCTTATTGAACCTTGCCAAGTTCACTCTGACATTTTCACTTTACTAACATTCCTTCTATGTGGAATACTCCTTCTCTACACTCATCTAAATCCCATCTATCATTCTAGGCCCAGTTGAAATCTTACCTTCTTAATTTAAGCTTTTTCTGAATACTTCAGCTCACACTGATCCCCTCTCTGGACTCCCACTGCACTTACAGATACCACCTACTGGTTCTTGAATTGTTTCACAAGTGCTTTCAAAGTTATAACTAGACACTAAATTGCTTGTGAGGATGTATTATGTCTTAAACTTTTCTTTTATCCTCACTATACTTAAAACAGTAGAGTAGTACTTAGGATCAATCAATCAATAAACATTTATCAAGCACCTACTATGTGCCAGATACTGTGATAAGTGCTGGGGATATAATAAGAGGCAAAAGACGGACCTTGCTCTCAAAGACCTTAAAATCCAATGGGGGAAATATCAATATTTATTGGGTGACTTTTCTACTTGTAGGAGGAACTCCTGGTTCCAAAGGTTTGTCATGCCAGGGTGGGAGTGGGGATAAGCTCCCACTCTCTATAAAATGCTTCAATAGTGTGCGTCTCAAATAGCCTCTGACAACCAAAGCCAAATTCCTGGCCTTCTTATGGCAGAACTGTTTCCACTAACAGGAGAAGGGGAGAAGGTGAGTCACTGGCACCTTAAAACCAGTCGCTTCGGGCAGGTGGGGCTCATTAGCCTTGGCAGGCAACCCGGCTAGGGGAAGAAAACTCTGATTTTAAACCTCCACTGCCTTTCGGTTATACCCATATATGGGAAAGGCTTCAGGAGTTAATCCCGAGGAAAAATCAGGAGTCGGAGTCCCTTAGGCAGTTGGATGTTGGACATCACATCCCTCTGGCAACTCCTGCAGCGGCACCGGTGCCAAACTGTATTGTCTCCGCCTCTCCTTTAGATCCACCAATGTCGCAGAGAGGGAAAACCTGCTGCATGGGCAACAGCTTGTTTTCCAATTGATCTGCCCAGGCCAGCGCCCTGGAGAGGACACTCCAGCTACTCCTCATGGGGTAGATACAACACGGGACATGGCAGTTACCGGTTATAAGTCACTCAGGAGCTGCGACTCCTGTATCAGACTGCATAGCCACACTGTGGCTCTTTAAGGTGCTGATCCATGGTCATCACAACTGATGCAGGCCTAAAAGGAGGAACTCATATCACCCTATATATATTATCATTTAGGAGTGTATCCAGGGGCAGCTAGGTGGCGCAGTGGATAGAGTACCAGCCCTGGAGTCAGGAGTACCTGAGTTCAAATCTGGCCTCAGACACTTAACACTTACTAGCTGTGTGACCCTGGGCAAGTCACTTAACCCCGACTGCCTCACTAAAAAAAAAGGAGTGTATCCATTACAAGGCTCTATAAGGTTATCATAGGCATGTGAACAACTAAATATCTATCTACCTATCTATTTCATAACTCTAAAAGCTTTTAATTTTGTAAAGAGAATGGAAAAAAAACCCCACCTTTCTTTTTCCTGGTCATGATCTGGAGGACAGCTATCCTCTCAAAGATACTCAAAAACTCTGCTGATAACCATGGCAAAAAAAAAGTCTGGGCTCTTTTAACTAAATCTACTGAATGGAATACAAAGCAATGTTCCATGTGTTGAGGCTTGATGAACAGTTTATGGGAATTTTATAGGATACTAAGATGACCAGAAATAAGACAATTTAGTTAAATTTCAAAGCAAGTATTATACTTGTCCAGCTTAACTTTCTTCTCTTGCTCTTCCCCTTCTTCAACTCCTATGGTTAACTATATTCAACATAAAGTACAGAAATTTCTTTGGGAGGAGAAGGCTTTTTCATGTTGACCAAAATGAGTGCTAATTTAAAGATTGGTGTACATGGGATCATAGATTTAGAACTGGCAAGGACTTCAGAGGTGACCTTATCTAATACCTTTGTTTTAGAAAAGTGAAAACGAAGGAACAGAGAGAGGCTGATTTGTCTAGGATCACACAAGTTATAAGTGGTGGAATCAGGATTTGAACTCATGATGTTTCACAATGGACAGCCAAGTGGCCCAGTGGATAGAGTGCAGGGTCTGGAATTAGGAAGACTCCTCTTCCTGAGTTCAAATCTGGCCTCAGACACTTACTGGCAGCAAGTCCCTTAACCCTGTTTGCCTCAGTTCCTCATCTGTAAAATGAGAATGGAGAAACCATTCCAGTATCTTTGCCAAGCAAACTTCAAAATGGGGTCATAAAGAGTCATCTATGATTGAAAAAAAGACCTGAACAACCACCTCTCACTCTAAATCCAGTGTTCTTTCTTATCATACTGCCAAGTTACTGACCAAATTTCAATATTCATTATTAGGTAGTTTTGGAACAGTTCCAGTGAATTTTAAATTCCTAATTGTGGGATTTGCTCCCTATACAGTGAATACATGCCACTCCCATGAACATTACCATGATTTTTGCATGCATACATTAAGGAATGCTAGACCTCCAGGCACCGAAATAGACTATGTCCTTGGAGTCAATCTGGTCTCTCAGGTAGGAAACATTTTATAAAATCTATTCAAGAATTATATTTATTAAGCAAATTAATCTTTCAATGTTATGTTTAAATAATATTAAAAGTATGTGAAAGAATTTGCAAAAAAAGGCATATTCAAATTAGGAAGAGAATTTTACTCTCAAAGACAGATCAATTCTATTCTCATCTAAGTCAATGAAAAACACATATATTATCTCTAAAGGTAAAAACTGATTGCTTATAATAACAAGTTGTTTTCTGACATTTTATTTTCAATGGTGATATTTTCTAGTTCTTGTTACTTGGAACTTTACTTGGCACTTTTTGTTATGCCACATAATTGGAAACAAAATGGTGCTCATCAATTGGGGAATGTAATATAATATCATTTTGCTTTAAGAAATGATGAAAATGACATTCAGAGGAACCTAGGAAGACTAATGTGAACAGATGCAATGTTGTGAATGAACTGGGAGAATAATATATACAATGACTACTACAATATAAAAGGAAAACAATTATTTAAACCTTGTAAAGCTGGTTGTGTTTCAGTCTGATGATTTCCTCATCCTGAGTCACATTAAGGATACATGTTTGTAATTCAGTCTATTGGATATCACTGCCTGCATAAGATACAGGGGCCTTTGGGGGCTGGTTGGGACATTTACTAACAATTTTATCTTATTGTGAATTGCTTTAGAATGTGATGCTGTCTATGTAATGGAAGACTGACCAAAAATGGGAATAGCCTAAGTTTGGGTAGAAAAAAATCTGGGGTGGGGTGAAAAAAAGGTCAGATAGTCTAAGAGCTAATATTAAAAAAATAGATGAATAGTGAATATTGAAGTCTCTGTTAGAGTTGCTTATTCTGAGGCATGGTCTCAAGTACTTTCCTTTTCAAATATGACTGACATAAATGAGTAAATGCAGAAAGCTTATTTCAGTAGTAAAAAATGGATTTTATTTTACTTATCCAGCTAGGTAGAAGTAAAGTTAGATTATTACTATTACAGAAAATACTGGAATTGGAAGAAATCATGAATTCTAATAGTTTAGTTTGCTGTTAGTGCTTTAGCTATTCATATTATTTCAATATTGACAACTCCCCTTTTTTTTGGGGGGGGGGAGGGAGAGAAGAAGCAATGAGGGTCAAGTGACTTGCCCAGGAACACACAACTAGTAAGTGAGGCCAGATTTGAACTCAGGTACTCCTGAATCCAGGGCCAGTGCTTTGTCCACTGTGCCACCTAGCTGCCCTTGACAATTCCCTTTTTATACTCTCCCAAGCACCCCCACCTCAATGGGATTTTGTCTGTGTAGGAAGCTTCCAGTGAGAACCTCTGCCAATGCAAATAAACACCTTTTTTGCAACTTGTGGTTTTAGAAGATTGTCTGGGGCACTAAGAGTCTAGTTGATTTGCCCATAGTCTCAAAGCCAGTTTCAGGATCAATAATAGCATGTATATAAAAAATGCCATAAAAGATAGAGGGCAACAAAACAATGAGTCTTTAGAAAAGAAAATGAGCTAGTCATGAAGTCAATGTTATACCACCTTAGCAAGAATGACAAAATAAGGAATAATTATGAAAAATTGAATAAAATATGGACAGACTTCTATGAAGTGATGTAGTAGAACATAAAAAAACCCCCAATATTTTAAAAATGGTACTGGTACTCAAGATGAAATTGGAACTAGTGGCTAGACCAAATCAAATCCATATAGAAGGAAGCTAAACTGCAAGTAATAATCCCCCCAACCCCCTTAAAATAAACTGTAATGTGCTATCAGCAAGTGAAAGTATTGAAATGGATAGCCTTGCACAAAGGAAATAAAATCATTGAAGATATGGTCATAAATGTCTGTTGTATACAGCTTTATGTAAAAACAAAAAAAAAGTTGTATATAGTAACTCTGATGAGCCAATAATTAAAATTATCTTTTTGCGTGTGTCCTTTTCAGAATATATTTTGTTTGCTTATTGCTATTTTAAAATGCTTTTATTGCTATCATGTTTTTACACATCTTCATTATTAAAAATATCCCTCCCCTAATATCTAGGAGTATGCAAAAAAAAGGTTTTTTTTTAGTTGTAATTATTGTGTATTTTGATCTTTTGATTCTGCTTCCTTTCCCCTTCGCACCCTTATATAATTTTATGGACATTCTTCCCATATTTCTTTGAATTCTTCATAATTATTTATTACAGTATGATAATATTCAACTAGTATAAAAATTGGCCCATTTCTTGAGTAAATTATGGCTGTGATTTGTTTCTAGTTTGGGGTTATTGCAAACAGCATTGCTGGGAATATTTTCATACAGACAGACCTTACTCTACCTTACCACTCCTTTCCAGATTGTAATTTTCCGGGGGCAGCTAGATGGCACAGTGGATAAAGCACAGGTCCTGGATTCAGGAGGACCTGAGTTCAAATCCGGCCTCAGACACTTGACACTTACTAGCTGTGTGACCCTGGGCAAGTCACTTAACCCTCACTGCCCCGCAAAAAAAAAAAAAAAAAAAAAAGTAGGTTGTAACTGAATATGGGGGTCATGGAAAATTTGGCAACAGTAAAAGATTATATATACCTATATATACCTATTTTATATGCCTATATACCTGTGATCACATAAAAATTTTTCAGGAGAAAAGGGGTCATTAGTGGAAAAATTTTAATAAGCTCTGTCCTAGGCTAAAATTCTAATAGGATCATGTGGTCAAAGGGCATATACATTTTTGTCACTTTTATTGTATAATACCAAACTATCTTTTAAAAAAGTTTTAATTGCATTATACCACAATCAGCAATAAAGAAGTATTCTGTTTTTCATAGCAGTGCCAGCACTGAATTTAGTGTTTTCTTTTTAAATTATGTTTGCTGCTCTGATGGGCATTAAGATGGTATCTCAGAACTGTCTTTATTTGTATTTTAATAATTATCAGAGAATTTGGATTCTTTTATGTTGTAATCGATAGTTTGCTTCTTTTGAGGACTTCCTATTCATATCTTTTGACCATTTATTTATTGCAATTCCATCTAAATTTTGGACGTGACACTGTTATCAGATGTTTATTACACAGATTTTCCTCAACTTGTTGCTGCCTTCCTTCCTTTCCCTACCAGTTCTCCATAATTACCAGTCCTTATAAAACTCTCTCTTGTTTATTGTCTTTTTTTAGACCAGTTCTTCCCTCTTTTCAACAACCTAGAAGTTCAGCCATTCACATGCCTGAACCCACTGCAAATCAGCATGAAAGCTTTGCCTTGCTCCATTTCTGATATGGAAATGTAGGTTTGTCCCTCCTTGTGCTCACCTTCCTCCTGAGGGCTCACTATCATGGTACTAGACTTAATGTAGATATCCTATTGACTTGAGGCCTATTACAGCTAGGAATAAAAGTGATCAAGTGATTCAAATGAATTTCTATTCTGAAGATCATATCCTAACCAGGAGGAGGTACAGATATGCTCTCCAATACCCAGTAGAAGCTTCTATTCTTTTTTTTTTTTGACAAGGACTAAATTCTACTTTATTAAGATAATCAAAATAATTAGGCATTATTTTTATTTCTGGGTGGAATTCCAAAACAGGTTGGCACGGAGAATATGAGGTAATATCACCATCAGCATTTCCCCCATACTCTGAATTTATGGACCACTACCACCACCAGTTTTAAAAAAACAAAAGATCCCTGAGCCTCCCCATAATGCATAAGCCTGGGGTTTGCTAGCACAGCACCAAGCACAGAAAGGAGTTCCAAACTTATCTCCCTATGAAGCCTAGTTTCCCACCAGACTAAAAGCTATGTTTTCACCAATTTTAACAAGTTTTTCTCCTCTATGAATGTTAACAATATCTGAGCTACATTTAAGACTTCTCATTTTAATCATTTATTTTCCCATTTATAAATAAAAGGGAAAACATCTCTTTGCCTTATAAGGTTGTAATATAAAGCTGAAATCTTTTCTATTAAGTGTTTCTGGTTTGCTAAAAATCAGAAATCTGTGATAATGTGGTAATTCTTTTTTATTGCTTCAATTCCATACATGATTCCTGAAATGAGTGAGAAAGTTCCCAGGCTTGTCTGTATTAGACCAATAATTCATGTTGGGACTTTGAATATTACTTGCTTAGTTGCAACGTTTTTCATTAGCCAAGGTGAGGAACATGTTTGTGGGTTTTTGGGGTTTTTTTCCAACACAAAAGCAAATTGTTTTTGTGAAATGTGTTTTAATATTCAACTCTTTAGAGTTCTAAAATTTACATCCAAGCTGCTTGGCTTTAGACCAGTAGTATTATTTCCCTGGGATGAACTGAGCCTAAAGCTTAAAAAAGTAATTTTCTAGCAAGTATATCATATGATGCCAGATAATTAAAATAAATGTTTATTCTTTCTTTCCTATATGACTTTATGTCCAGTGTGTGTTCTCCGGCGGGCACTGAAGTGTGAACTGTTGTTGAAGTCTTTTCCACACTCAGTACACTTGTAGGGTTTCTCTCCAGTATGGATTCTCTGGTGTATAATAAGGCTTGAGCTCTGGTTGAAACATTTCCCACATTCACCACACCTATATGGTTTCTCTCCTGTATAGAAACTTCTATTCTAATAGAATCTATACAAGGATTAACTCGTCTTTTTTTTTCTGTGTTTTTTTTTTTAATCCAGTACCAAATAGCTTGGCAATCATTGCTTTATAATTACTGTTTTTTATTTCATATAGTATATTTTGAGATCGGACAATGGAAACCACTTTTCCTCATTTTTCTCTTTAAAGTGTTCCCTTGACAGTTTAGTCTTCTCTTTTTCTTCCCCTTTGTATTTGTTTTTATTTTATCTAATTCTAACAAATATTCCATTGGTATTTTAATAGATACTTCATTAAATCTATAAGTTAATTTGGGTAGCACCATCACATTTAGGTTAGCTTAACCATAAATACTATGTCTCTAATTAATTCCCCAATTTCTCTAAAATTTGTTTATACTTGTCTTTATAAAGGCATAGGGGAATAGTTGCATGAATCTTGGGAGAAAGTGACCATTCCATCTCAGAATAAGTGATAAAGAAGAAAGCCTGGCACAGTCTCACATACACCAATAATTTAGCAATAGCTGATTTCATAGGGTTCAGAGAAAAGACAGACAGATTCCTCTGTCCTAAAATTATATGAGAAATGATGTTAGGAAGGATAGAGAGTCCACAGAAGGAAATTCTGGGGATATAAAGGAAATAAATCAGATGAGGAAAAAGAGGGGAAGCTGTTTAAGAAGAAAGATATGTATTCATCCAACGCCTCCCCCATTTGTATTTATTCTCTTTGATTTTAAGAAAATCGAGACATTTGCCCCTATAAAGTCTTGTGGAACCTCTCTCTTTTTCCATGACCTCTGGAATATCAGACTGGTGACTAATTTATCAGGGAGAACTTGGCACTTTCTTGTTATCTATTCATTTACTAGCCATTATTGTCCTTTCTCTCCAAAGATTATTCTCCTTTGCAGAGAAAAAAGGGGCAAATAAGAATTAAGTAGTGGTCCAGGAGTATAAATTTACCTGTTTTACTTTATAAATTTTGATATGCTAGATTGATATTGGTTATCCTATGATATTTATTGCTTCTATAAGTTAATCTTTGGCCCTATTATTGAATCCTATTATTAAAAAGATTAGCCTATCTTTTAAAAAAATCTCCATCTAGATTTGTATCTACTTTCCATATTTAATTTATTATTATCTTGGTGGTATAGTCTGTAAATGTTATGGAAAATTGGATAGAATGCAAGGATCAGAAAGATTTGAGTTCATCTTGTTCCTCTGACTTAAAAGCTGTGTGACCTGGGACAAGTCACTTTCTCAGCTTTAGGTCCCTCACTTATAAGATTGGGATAATAATAGTACCTACGCTCATAAGACTGTTGTGAGGAACAAATAAGAAAATGTGCAAAATGCTTTATAAATTCTAGCTATTACTGCTTAAAATTTGTCTTTTTTATTTATTAATTTTGTATAATTTATTTTGTCCCTTGAAATATTAGAACACAGATACACTGAAATATTATTTGTCAGTAGAATATTTAAATGATATGATAAATCTGTTTATCTTTCTTAATATCATAAGTGTTTAATCTGAATGCAGTTCTGTCTGAAATAACAATTGTATCCCTTCTCCCCTGAATCAGCTAAAGTAGAATACATTTTATTCAGAAATTCTAATTTTAAATCTTTGTCTGTTGTTCTGTGTAATGCGTGTTTCTTAAATGCAACATATTTGGTTAGATTTTTAAAAATCCATTCTATAAGAACCCTTTTATCTTTTTATAGGGTAATTCAAATCCATTTATGTTCAGTGTTGTAATTGTTTAATTTGGTATTTCCTCTATCAAACTATTATATTAGTTTTGTCAGCAAGGAATATGATCTATTTAATTTCCCTAATAGTAATTCGATTCTAGTCTTTTTGTCAAACACATCCATGTCCCTAAACACAATTTCTTATTTTATATTATTATCTCTACATATTTAAAAAATGTTATCTCACTGTCTCAAATATATATATATATACACACACATATACATATATGTACATATATATATAAGATTATGGACACATGCACATTTAGTTAGTTAGTTCTCTCCCTAAACCTTTTTGCATTCCTTAAGCTGCTACCCAAAATAATAATAATGTTGAATTTCTGAATTATTTCCCTTATGAAATCTGCCAGATCCAGACCTACTATTGATTAGAATGGAAACTCTGACCTCTCTATAACTAGCCTGGATTGGTTTGTCCTTTAACATCCTAGTGTTTTCTCATTCTTCTCCTTTTTGGAGGCTCACCATGTCAGTGCTAGACTTACTTCAGATACCCTATCAACTTTAACCCTACTGCAATTCAGAAATTTCCAGTTCAAGCGATCCATCAGCCCCTAGTATGCTTAAAAGCAGGGAATATAGGTTTGTACCTCCAGGTGCAATTTTGTTAATATATTTGTTAATGAAATTAAAGTTAAAGTATTTGTTAATGAAATTAAAACAGTCATTGATTTGATATACCCCATGATTATTACAATGTGATTATCTTAGTCATATCAACTCTGTCAGTTGCCTTGTTTACACTTATGAACTCAGAATTTATTCATCCCTCTTTAGGCTCTATTCTTGAGTGGCACTTACTGCTACTTGATTCAGCAAGGGCCACAGACCCTCTGATTTCTTTTTAGCCCTGGATGACTGTAACCATTAATCACTCCCTTTCTCAGGAAGCTTTAATAATTTTTTCTCCATTGGCTTTATTCCAATATACTTATAATTTATTCACAGGTGTTCTCTAATCTTTAGCAAAACAAAACCAAAACCCCTTCTCCAACCATTTTATCACCATCTCATCTCTAGTTTCCTTTTTATCTCTAAACTGGGGGAAAAAAGGAATTTGATGCTCCTGCTTCCTTACCATTTAGTTACTCTTGAACTCCTCCTTTGTATGTGATTTTCATCCTCAACACTATACTGAAACTGCTCTCTCAAGTGTCACCAATGAATTCCTTGTTTCCAAATTCAAAGGTCTTTTCTCAGTCCTCATTCTTTCTGATTTGACAATAATACATTCCTCTTCTCCTTGCCTTCCATGTTTCTGACCACAATTCCTCTATCTTCTAGGGTCTTCCCAGCTTTCTCTTAGCATTCCTTAAATTCTATCCTTAGTCTTATCTCTCAACATTCTTTCTTTAGGCAAGCTAATTTATCTATTTCCAACTTTTCAACTATACTGTTTATTGAGTATTTCTCCCAAATTTTTACCACAAGCACTGACCTCCTTGTCTATATTTCCAACAACAACCAACATGAGGGTTGGGACATATTGAGGAATTCAGGGACTATTAAAATTTAAACTAGCTAACTAGACATCAGGAGGGACACACCTAAGGAGTTAGGGGAGATTAAATTCTATAGTAGGAAAATCAGTTAGGCGTGGCTACTACTAGGAGACAGATAAATCCAGAGGTTAACAATATCATTCCAAAAGAAAATCCCCCTGACTCTCAGGAATCTTTCCCAACCCAACCCCAAAAAGGAACTTCCCATTGTCAGCTGGTCACCCCATCTATGCTCAATAAAAGCTTGGCCTCCCTTCTGGTGGAGGAGAAAGATCTCCAAGCTATCTCCTCTGGTCACTTTCTCTTAGCACCCAAATAAAAGACCATTTTATTCTAATTGGATTGTGTGCAAGAGTTGTAATTCTTTACAGAGGAATATGTAAGGACCCCCACCACCTATTTCCCCATGACAATCTATTTTCAACCTTTCAACTATACTATTTATGAGAATTTCTCCCAATTTTTTACCATAAGCACTGACCTCCATGTCTGTATTTCCAACAACAACCAACATTCTGTAACAACAGTCCCACTGGGGACCCAACTGGCTAGCTCCACTTGGGCAACATAGCTTCTTCCCTTCCTCTCCCCTCCCCTCCCCTCTCTCTCCCTCCCTTCCTCTAGGGAATCAGACCCTTACCTGCCAGTGCTCTGCTAGAAGGAATATGTTTGTTTGCCAAAACCTCACAAGATGTCTTGCGGTTTACATGCTACATTTCTCCTAAGGACCACTCCTTAAACCCAAATGACTCTGGCCTTCATTGATTGGCCAACAATAGGTCCCAGTCCAGGCCTCATTTGGCCATTGTTTGGCCTCTAGATGTCTCAGAGTGGGCATAAATAGCAAGTGTTTCTAATTTTGGCCCCAAAACCTAAGGGTCTTCCACACCACCTCCATTTTTTAATTTACTTTACTTATTTTCTTTTTGACTAGGTAAAAGAGGCCTTGCTTTGCCTCATTTCTGAAAGGGCATTGCCTTAGGCAAACTGAGACCTGTGAAAGGCCTTAGCTTAAAAGGCCAAGGTCTCCCCCTGCATTGGGGCCATCTCCAGTCATCCTGACATAGATCTTGCCACTGGATCCAGATGGCTCTGGAGGAGAGATTGAGGTTGGTGACTCTGCAGAGCCCTCCCTCACTTAAATCCAATTCACTGCAAGTCATGGTCCTCTTTGAGAATGAAGGACAAACAACAACTAACTACTACACAGCTTCACCTGTGTGAGTAAGATTTTCCCCACCACTCTTAGGTATAAGTGATTTAATGATGGTACTAATCAGTTTATAGACTATAAACTGTGATTTAAAAATATTTAGATATTATTTAGTAGCTTAAGCAAATAGTAATGAAGTAAGAAAGCTAGATATTGGTAGAGCGAATACAAATGCTATATTATCAACCTGTCTAGAATTCATATATCTGATTTCCAATTGTGGTTAGGTTATACCTACCAATCAGCTTAAAGGTCAAATAACAAAAATAGTAACGTCTGAGCTGAAAGGGACCAATCAGAACTAGGGAGAAGTTACGCTTAAAGCAATATAGTGGAAAGCCTCAACATTAGAAAACAACTTAGAGAAATGGGGCAAGAGAGGCTTTGTCTGAGGCAGCAAAGACGCATTCCAATAGATGGTTTCCTATGTTATGAACCTTTTACTTAGTAATGGGGTTGTTTGGAGTAAAGTATATAAGATGGAAAGTGACTATGCTGATATCAGATTGGTGGTTTTCCTCTCTTTATTCCATACTTATTGTATATGTACCACTTGGATTGTGTTAAATTGTGGTAGGAGTCATTGTGTATAAATATCTGTGGATCCTGAGGCTCAGGGTCTTTTGGTCCTAGACCTGAGACCGGCTTTATTGTGAGACCGGATTGCTTTCTCAATAAACCTATTTTCTTTGGCTTGGAGACTTTAGTTTTTTCTTCATCTAACACTGTGACTTGGAAATTTTCAACACCTGGATGTCCCACAAACACCTCAAACTTGGTATTTCTAAGAACCTAACTTGTGTTTTTAGCCAAAATCCTTTCTCTTGACTTTTCTATTTCTGAAAATGGTATCAAAATTTCCCAATTACTCATACTAGAAACCTTTGCTTTTACCTCTGACTCCTCCTTCTTTCTCAATACCTATATCTCACTTGTTACAAAGTACTATTGATACTATTGTTCCAATCAAATCCATAACCTAATCTTTTTCTTTTTCTTTTTTGGCAGGGCAATGAGGGTTAAGTGACTTGCCCAGGGTCACACAACTAGTAAGTGTCAAGTGTCTGAGGCTGGATTTGAACTCAGGTCCTCCTGAATCCAGGGGCAGTGCTCTATCCACTGCACCACCTAGCTGAGCCCCCCCCCCCCCCAACCTGATCTTGATAATCACTGCTATAGCTCTATTGTTACCATCTGCCCGAACTAGCCGCCTAATTTGTTTCACCTTCTATCTCTTTTTCCCCCCTTACCCCACAGGAACTCCTTCAAGAAACATGCAGACCGTTGATTTTCAGATATAAGAGCAGGCTCTATGATGCTAAAGAACTGTGTCTCTCATGGGAAAAAACAATAGTGCCTGACGAGGCCCTGAGATTTTCTTAATTTTCAGTGTAAGTAAATCATGTTTACTTCCTTTGGCATCGCTCCATCAGAGATCTACAAGCTGAAAAAAAGTGACTGGAGTGATGTGATTGACCATGACTTCATTTTCACAGTGTCCTGACTCCTCTGATGCTGCCAACACTCTAGTGCGCACCCTCTTACTTCATTCCTGGGTAACTGCAGTAACTCGCTGGTGGGTGTTGTCTGTCCCAAGTCTCTCTCCACACACTAACCTATCAAACATTCAGCCACTCAAATGATTCTCCTGGAGAGAAGGTCCAACCATTTTCACCTGTTACTCAATAAACTCTAGTGTGCCCCATCACCTCCAGGATCCAATGCAGAACCCTCTACTTGGGGTTCAGAGCCTTCCCATGACTCAGCTTTATTAGCTAACATGTACTTCTTGATTCAGCAACCCGGACTCCTGGTTGTTCCACACACAAGATGCCCTCTCTTGGCTCCAGGCATTGCCCTTCCCTCCCATGCCTGCAATACCGTCCCTGCTCATCTCTACTTACCAGCTTCCATGACTTTCTTTAAGTCTTAGCTAAAACCCCATCTGCTACAGAAGCCTCTCCTGAGCCCTCTTAACTGGAGAGCTTCCCTCTGTTGATTTTTCCTCTTTATTCCATATATGGCTTGTCCTCGCCATCTCCTCCATTAGACTGTGAGCTCTTCAAGGACAAAGGCTGTCTTTTGCCTCTTTTTGTAAGCAAGTGCTTGGCACACAGTAGGATGCCTACTGATTGATACAGGCAGTAGATTGCAACATCATTCTCTTTAGCTACTTTTTCCCCAATAATATTTTGTGAGTTACAAGATACCTAGAAAAGATTATTGTATGTGATAATTTCTAGTAACACATATGACAAGCCTATGAGACATCCCATTTGAAATGTACAAAGGCAAATGGTGATTCAGGACTAAAGTTCAGAGGAGAGGGTGAGGAAGGATACCTAGATGTGTGATTCATCTGCATAAAGGTGATAATTAAAAACACGGGAATTTCTGATGATACAGAGTGAGAATGTAGAAAGAAAGAGGGTCCAAGATAAGGCCTTGGGGCACGGTCACAGTTGGATGGGATATGGATGATGAACCAGCAAAAGAGATGAAAAAAGAACAGTCATACAGGAAGTGGGATAACCAGGAAAGAGAAGTGTTAGGACAATACAGAGAAGAGAAAGAATTGGGGAGGTCAGTGTCAGATGTAGCAGAAATCAAGAAGGGTGAGGACTGAGAAAATACCATCAGATTTTGCAAGTAAGAGACTACTCATGGATTCAAGGGCATATGTAGAGGGGTTGGCCTTAGCAAGGAGAAATGCTACCTCATAATAAGAGACTGGAAAAGGAGGAGAGAATGAAGGAAGAATAGTCAAGGCATTTTGAGATCAAGAGAAAGGGAGAGTGAGCTCGATACAAACAAGTTAAATTTTCTGAGTAAAGTAAGAAGCTAAGTCTTTAGCTGAGAACGGGAGAAAGGAGATATGCTACATGTGTCCTAGATGATGTGATTTATGTCACTTCTTGTGTGTGCAAATCACTGTTGGTATTATGTGGCAGCCTATTTATACCCACTGTGCATTTTTCCATTCCCCTTTGAGGTCACCTGATATTGTTATTTTTCGGAGATCACAGTGTTCTATTATTCACAGCTGTATAGCACAACTAGGAGAATACTGGTGTCGAAAAGATGGGCTTTTGTGGTAGCAAGCAACTTGGGATCATGCAACGTGTTGTACAATTTCCCAGATGCATTCCAGCTCAATGTCTTATTATTCAAATACTGGGCTCCGTTCATGGTCTATCTCCAGTGCCTGCTGTCCCTGCCACGTACATGCATACAGATATATATTATGTACACACACAAGCACACATACAATAACTTAATGGTATGCCCCATGTAAAATATGTCATATGCTAGATATATGCATTCTTTGTTACTTTATTTTTCCCTTGTGTATGAATAAGCTAGTGTTTTGAGTAACCATGAAATCTCACTGAGTTACTGTAGTATTCTAGGGCTTTTTGAAACTAGCATAATGACATCTAAATACAATAAAATCTGTATAACAATACCATTGATAAAGAAAGTTTATTCTCTTTGGCCTTTTACAAAACATTCTTAATGACAGTGGCAAACACTTTTGGTGAACATGTGTCCTTGTTGACATTCAGTAAATTCTAACAAATTTATTTCTGTAGCACTATCTTATCTATCATGATAGCTTGTACATGAAAGAATGACACATGACTGTGAAGAACCTTTAAAGCTGCATTGTGATGGACTCATTCAAATGTATTTACATAGGATCATAGATTTAGGGTTGGAATGGACTTTAGAGGTCATTTCAGTCCAACCATTTCATTTTATAGAGGAGTAAATCAGAGCCCACAGAGGTAAAAAAGACTTGGGGTAAGATCACATGAGCAGTAAATGGAAGAGCTACGATTTTAATGAAGTTAAAAATACAGTATACATTCCACTGTACCAGGCTACCTTAAAATTGGGACAGAAATCATAAGAAAATGTACCTGTTCTAATATTTTGGATTAATAATCTATTCTCAGAAAAATGGAAACTGTCAATGTTGGAGGGACTGTGGAAAAACAAGCACAGTAATCACTGTTGGTACAGTTGTGAATTGGTCTAACCATTTTAGAAAGCAATTTGGGATTATGCTATAAAGCTAACTAAAATATCTATGTTCTTTGACCGAGAGATCCTTGGGCATATAGCCCAAGGAGGTCAAAGACAATAAGAAAGATATTGTATATAAAATATTTATAATAGCACTTTTGGTATCAAATAATTGGGAAATGACTAAAGAAACTGTGGAACATGAATATAATGGATTATTACGGCACTAAAAGAATTGTGAATATGGGATATTACTGGGCTATCAAGCATTATAAATATGAAGACTTCAGAGACATATGGAAAGACATATGAACTGATCCAGAGTGACTTATAGATGTAAAGCTGTCAACTTAATTAAGCTTTTTATTAAAGTTAAATTTCAATGCTGGCTCTTTCTGACTTTGCATCTGTAATAAGCGCTCTTGATTAATGAGTTTTCTAGAATTAAGTCCCTGATCTTATGACCTTTCTCAGGTGACTCCAAGAGATGTGTGACCAACCAAGTGGAGGGTGGGAAGATGGTGGCATCCCACCCTCCCCTCAATAGTCAACAGTGGAGTTTGTCTCCAATAAAAAAACTACACCTACCATTATCCCCCAGTACTCCTTCACTTCCCTGCCCCCCATCTCCATACAAGCATCTGACCTTTCTACTCCACAGACAGGTAAATTCTCAGGGGAGTTATAATCCAACTGTACCTATAACCCTCCATAAATTCTATATCACCTTTCCTAGTTATAACACTAAAGACACTATTTCATAATGGAAAGGTGCCATTGGGAAAATCCCATCCTCTACCTTCTAGGGCAGGTATGTGGTGCAGTGGATAGAGCACTGGGCCTGGAGTAAGGAAGGCTCATCTTCCTGTGTTCAAATATGACCTCAGACATTTATTAACTGTGTGATCCCAGGCAAGTCACTTACCCCTGTTTGCCTCAGTTACCTCAGCTGTAAAATGAGTTAGAGAAGGAAATGGCAAACCATTCCACTATCTTTCTTCACACAGCTATAAAGCAACTTTCCTAAAGCACAGGTCTGACCTTTTCATTCCCTTCTTCAATAGATTCCAGTTATTCCTTATTGACAGTAGGATCAAGATCACTTCACCTTTCAAAATTTCTTCTTTTGTGGAAAATTTTAAAATATGCATAATTATTGGTACATGCATTACATGTAAAAAAATTATAAATAAGCAAATATATGAAGTTATTTTACTGATAGGGCATATAATCAAACAAGTTGGAAGCCCAATGCCTTATCTACCAGTAGCGAGATAAAAAAAACTCTTCTAAAGTGAAGACACCAACAATAGTCAGAATATTCTCAGGGCAAATATGACAGATATCTGATTAATTAATTTAAAATATTGAATGACATTTTGGGCAAATAACAATAAAGGAGAAAGGAGAAACAACTAACTATGAAAACAATTGCTAGTTTTAACATTACAAGTGAGGTGAAGATAAGAGCCATGTACATTAAAAGATAGCTTCTTCAGGAGAGCTGGGACTAGAATAAGCAGACAGAGCGCAGTCAAGATGGGCACTATATGAGCAAAGATTGCGGGGGAGAGTACTTGGGAAGTTGGAGAAAGGGACAAAGGGAGTAAATAGTTCAATTTGATTGGAGTGGAGGATCTGTACAGGGGAGTTGTGTTAAATGAGTAGAAAGATAAGTTGATGTCAAATTGTGGAGAGCCCTGAAGGCAAGGCTAACAAGTATACCTTCCCTTGCAGTTGCTTCTACCTGAATAGTTTTATACTTCCAAAGACTTCTGATATTTCAGAGACCTACTATGATGATGACTCTTTACCACTCCTACTATCTTCTGAGAAAGAAATTGAGGGTAGGTACTAAGATATCTTCATATAGGAAACATTCCTTAATTCAGATTACTAATAAGGAACTGGACACAATCCAAGAATAATAATAATTATACACACACACATATATACTTATTATGCAATTAAAAGTAGAGGATAGGGGCAGCTAGGTGGTGAAGTGGATAAAGTACTGGCCCTAGATTCAGGAGGCCCTGAGTTCAAATCGTGCCTTAGACACTTGACACTTACTAGTTGTGTGACCCTGGGCAAGTCACTTAACCCTCCTTGCCCTGGAAAAAAAAAAAGTGGAGGATAGGAAGTTAGTTATGATATTTAAGATCTCTTTTAAGTCTGAGTCACTTTACTCTGAATTTTAAAGATTTTACTCACTCTGGGAAATTGTCTCAAATCAGAGCTTCCTCAGCTGAGGAAGTGACAAAGGAATAACAAGTAAGTGAAGGGGAAAAAAGGTCTATTAGTAAAACTAACAACAACAACAACAACAAAAATCAACCAAGTCTGACAATACTGCAATGTTCCACACCCATCATCCTCTCATCTGTGTATCTCTTTTTCAAGACCAAACTTGGTCCCTGTAATTACGCAGCATTCAGGGTTGTTTTGTTTTGTTTTATTTTATTGGGGGGTGGGTTGTTGTTATTGGTCTTTCTACTTACACTGTTATAATCACTGTGTATATTGCATTCCTTTTTTGCTTACTTCCTTCTTCATTACTCCTAAGTCACAATAATTGTTTCTGTGTCCTGTTTATCTAATCTGTGCTACTGATCTCTTTTTTAATCAGTAACAAGTAGTTTTGATGACGACTACTTTACAGTATTATTTGAGACATAATGCTAAGCTCTCTTTGTTCATACTCTTTATTGTTTCTCTTTAGATTCTAAACCTTTGTCCAAATGAATATTGTCACAGTTATATCTAGTTCTATGGAGCCTCCTTTTGGCTGACAAAAAGTTCTATACCAATGTCTCATTATGGTATGAAGGTGAGCCTTGGTTGTCAAAGGTGCCAATGAAGCATAAGCTCTGGGAAGTGCTATTTATTCTTCCCTAGATAATTTATATTTTCAGGTTTATCAAAACCTGAATTATTGGGTTCAATTATTTCTGATTCCTCTGTCCTCTCTATTCCATTGATCTACTTTTCCATTTTTTAAACAGTAACCAAATTTCTCTAGATATGTTAGATCTTTTTGTTCTTTCAAATAAATTGTGCTATCATTTTGTCTAGTTCTTTATAATATTCCCTTGGTAGTTTAAGTGGCAAAGCACTATATCCGTAGATTAGTTCCCATAGAATTGCTATTTTTATTATAGTAGCTCAGCCATGAGTATTGATTATTTCTTCAAGAACTTGAGTTGTTCTTTATTTATTAAAAAGAACATTTTATTTCAGGTATTGATGGTGCTTTAGAAAACTGACTGCCAAATATTTCCTTAATTTTAATTATTATGAATGGGACTTCCTTTATTATGATTCCTTTCTGAGTTTTATTATTATTACAAATAGAAATGTTACTGAATTGTGTGGCTTTATACTATAACCTGATGAGCTAGTAATTAATGCAAAGGTAAAGAACATCAACCTGACCATTCCATTCCTAGGGGAAGAGTCCTAATTGACCAACCATAGTTTTATCTTGATGCAGGGTTAAAATCACTGGTTTTGGAGTGGCAAGTCAGGTTAAGATCAGAGCTTCTTAACCTGGGGTCTGAGAACCCCCAAAGTTTTTTTATAACCATATTTCAATAATTGGTTTTCTTTGTAATCCTAAAAATATTATTTTAAGAAGAGGTCCATAGATGTCCTTAGACTGCCAAAGGTGTCCATGACATAAAAAGATTAAAAAACTCCTTATCTAGATGTATTGTTGGGTCCCTTCTGGCTCTCAATCCATCATCTTATGACCCTTCAAGATTCATTTTAAGACTCACTTCTAACAACTGAACTGAAGAAACCTCATCCTAATGATCATAAGGATCAAAGACTCAGAACTAGAATGACTATTAGAATTTACCTCATCCAACCTCCTGAGTTTACATGTAAGAAAACTAAGGCCCAGAGAGGTTAAATGACTTGCATAAGCTTACATGAGTAACAAGCAGCAAAGCTGAGAGAGGAAGCACCATGACTCCAGATTCAGTGCTTTTTCCTGTGTGCTGTCATGTTGTTTCTTTCTCTTATCCTTATTTATTATATTTAAGAGAATACAATACAAAATTAGATCATCTTTGTACCTTTTTAAAAAATTCCTTTCCTATGATCCCTCATTAGGATCCCAAAGCAGAGTTGCTGTATCTTCTATTTCTCAGAGTTCCAAGTGAAGTGCTGCAAATAGAGGAAGCCCTCAAATGCTCATCAAATGAAAAAACGAGCCAACTTCAATGACATACCAAAAAACAAACTCTCAGGTTCAAAATACACTACTGGATTTCCAAAATGAATGAGAGAAAAGCTCCCTAAGGGAACATTAAATGGCATAAACCAAAGAACTTAAGCATGGAAACAGTATAAGACATAAGCACATGACCTAGGTGGCACAGTGGATAAAGCACTAGCCTTGGATTCAGGAGGAACTGAGTTCAAATCCAGTCTCAGACACTTGATACTTTACTAGCTGTGTGACCCTGGGCAAGTCACTTAACCCTTATTGCCTTGCCAAAAAAAAAAAAAAAAAGTGGTTGAGAGCAAGTTCTACAACATGGCAGCTTGAAAGTAATGTCACTAACACATTTGTTTGCTGTTGCACCAAACCACTATAATACCAAAAAGCACTAGAAATGTAGGCTTGCACATTTATTTATCTATTACACTCTACTAGGGCAAAAATGGTTTCTTATCTAAACTTTCTATCTTCTTTAGTACCTTGCACAGGTGCCTTCCCACAGAAGGTAATTATATACACCTACCAACCCAATGCATATTCATATTTGTATTTATGCCATTTATTCCATATTTATTTGTTTTTACTTTGTGCACTATAAACCACTTAGGAGAAAAACTGATACATGGATGCTCAATGAATATTTAGTGGTGAAAACTGGAGGATAATCCCACCAAAACTCAGGGTGCCCTTTAACAACCCATTTTTCAGGCTCCCAACATCTGACATGCCATGGTCCTATTCCTACCCTTACAAAGAAAAGGTGAGTAGAATACTCTTCAAAGCCATGGTCCTGAAAAAATAGTAACAGCTTACATTTATATATAGTGCTTTCCATATAAAAGCTCCATTTTATCCTTACAACAACCCCTGTTATTACTACCCCCATTTTATAGATGCAGAAACTAAGGATGAGAGGTTAAGTGACTTGCTCACATCAAACTGAGTGTCTGAGAGAGGATTTGAACCTATATCTTATTTGACTCCAAGTCCAGTACTCTATCCATTATGCAACACCAACTCACAAAGTCAGTCCTCAGCTTCACTTGATCTAGTACATGGGATAAATTCCTCCACATATCATAAAAATGAAGTAAGAAAGCTATAAATGAAAATAGATGTATATTGGAAATAGACACAAGTATTTTCTCAATCTCTCTGAAAAGACCAATAAATAGATATATAAAATGGGATACTCACATCAGCATAGTGACCTTTCATATCGCACCGTTCACAATGTTTTTTCCATGAAGGTCTTTCAAAGCATTTGTGGGAGTAACACGCAGGCAAAGAACAATCTAAACAAAACCGAGCAGGGCAATCGTACTGTAGATGTCCTCTCTCAGCACACAGGCAACAAGCACGTATTTTCTGAAGAGAAGAAAATATATGAAAAATCTTAACCCTTTACATACAAAAAACAGGAGGTGGGGGAAATCAGAGTAGAACTGAACAAAAAATATCATAATAAATGTGTTAACTATCCAAAGATTTATGGGAAAGAATCTTGCAATGGTAAACTATGAGACATGAGGATTAGGTTGAGAAATTTTTCAAAATGAATTTGACTACAGTCTAACATAGTGTTCCAAATTAATTTATACGTGTAATTGTTTTAGGATATAAGATTTCTCAAGAGCACTTTTATAAAATAGAATACTATTTTTTTTTTACTTCTCAAGCAAAATTCTTTTAATGTGATATTTTTTTCATGTTAGCCATTTGTCAGTTTGAGTTTTGTTCTTTCTAAAACAGTTTTTAATCAATATATTTTGAAATCTCAATCATTTCCCAATAAATCACTCTTTCTTTCCATTTTGTATAATCATATGCCGCCCTCATATGCATAAATATAACTATACATTTTTAAATTTGCCCTTCTGTGACTTGATTTAGTCACTTATTATAACCTAGTTTTTGGATGCATAGATAAAGAAGAGCTCAAATTTCTGGAAGCTTTGTGTTTTTAAAATACTTTCTCTTGCATTAGCCCACTTGATCCTTTAATCACCCCCAAAGCAGTAAGCATCATAAATACAGTCACTTCCATATTACAAATGTAGAAAATTGGTTCACTGCAGTTACTGCTTTGTCCAAGGTCAGGCAACTAACAAGTGTAGAAAACAGGCCATAAATGCTGTTTTCTAATGTGATATTAATTAAATTCTTTTTTTATTTTAGCATATTTTAAAGTCAAAACTTTGAAAGATGTTTGACAAGAGTCATGTTAGATACTACTAAAAAAAGCTGAAGGAGTGTTTAGCTACACTGACTGAATCATAATATTAACATTAATTCAGAGTTTGTGGTGGAGGTGGTCAGACAAAGCTTGCAGGGAAATTAACAGGCTATATCATCTACAGAAAAGTGACTAGGATGGTGAATGGTCTGAAAACCATACTAAGTGAAAGAAGTGGGGAAGCGAGGTAGTGCAGTGGAGAACGTTCTGGGCCAGCAGACAAGAAGACTTGAGTTTCGATCTAGCCACTGACATTTAGCAGCTGTGTGACCCCAGACAAATCCCTTAACCTCTTTCTGCCTGAGTTAATTCAACTGTAAAATGGGGATAACAACAGCACCTATGTCCCAGTATTATTGTGAGGATCAAATGAGATAATAATTGGAAAGTGCTTAGCACAGTGCTTGGCACATAGTAGGTGCTATATAAATGCTTATTTTAAAACACCATCACCACAATAACTATGGCTATTTAGCCTAAAGAAAGGGAGACATGATAGGCATTTTAATAATATTTGAAAGATTTTTATGCAGGGGTTGTTAATCTTTTTTTGTTTCACAGACTCTAGCGAGACCTCTAGGCCCCTTCTTAAAATAATATTTTTATGTGCATAAAATAAAATACATAGGATTAAGGATACCAATTATATTTAAAAACAATAAAAATATTTTTAAAACCAAGTTCAAAGCTCCAGGACTAGGTGAATACTCTTTCTAACTCAACTTTTTAATATTTAGGGACAGAACTTGAATCATTTATTGAAAATTTCAAGAATGCAGATTTCAGGGGGCAGCTAGGTGGCGCAGTGGATAGAGCACTGGCCTTGGATTCAGGAGTACCTGAGTTCAAATCCGGCCTCAGACACTTAACACTTACTAGCTGTGTGACCCTGGGCAAGTCACTTAACCCCAATTGCCTCACTAAAAAAAAAAAAAAAGAAAGAATGCAGATTTCAGCTCATTATAAAAAAAAATTTAAACAGAAAAAAACCCCCCAAAATCAGAGTTGATCACACTGGAATAAACTTTTTAAAATAGTTTCCTGTCACTATAGGAATTCCAGAAGATATTGGCCTATAGTCTATCAGGGATATTGTACAAGAGATTCTTATAATAATTCGCAAGACTAGAGGAGCTCTAAATTTCTCTGATTATAACATCCTAGAAAGAAGTATTAGGTATTTTACCTACCTGTGGAACAGGGCAGTTTTTTGACAAATGACCACGTTTTTCACAATTTCTACAGGTGACATTTTTGTCAGCTGAATAGTATCTGCTGGTTCGTTTAGCATGTGATCTGTTATTACTTATTTGTGCCTAAAAAAATGGAAATAAAGAATTGTTATTTATTAAGATTTGTATCAGTATGGCATATGAACCCATTCTATTACATTAAAAAATTAAAGGCAATCCAAACAGTGTGAAGAGAAAAAACAAAAAACACATTGAGTTCACCAAAATCCCAATGCCCTGACGATAGAAAAAAACCCCACAAAAAAACCCCTATAACAATACTGCTTAAAATGAGTGTTCCTAACAAGGCAGATAAAATTTTATTTCCCTAAAGTCTTGTAAATCTAATCAAAAGAGACTTAAACAAAAATGAAAGGAGGAAGTAAAAAATTGCCCTCTCCTCTCATATTTGAAACTATAGGTTTTACTGAATTTTTGGAAGTCACTACTATTGTATTCTTGTGACTTTCAAAAATTCAGTACAACCTATAATTTCAAATGTTCATAGACAAGTAATGAAAAAGATAAAATAATGATCCTAGGGCAACACAGAAAACTTGACCAGAAGTTACATTGCTTTTCTCAAATAGAAGATGAACAACATTTATGCGCTCTAATAAAACAGGTTAAAAAAACTCAACTTTTGCATGTTATGGCATACATGGACAATAGTTCCATCGCAAGAGATTGGAGGGTTTTGGTAGAATGAAAGTCAGTCCATTCTATTTTGATATAACTCCAATTATTTAGGAAAGTTTATCTTTTCCTTACTATTGTAAGTCTAAACCTGCCCTTCTGTAACTTCCACCTGGTCCTAGCTCTACACTCTGGGGCCAAGAAAATCAAGTTTAATGCCTCTTCCACATGGCATCCCTTCACACATCTGAAGAGAGCCATCATGATGCCCTTATAAAGGATTCACTTTTCTAGGTTAACCATTTAATTGTTCATTCAATTGATCTTCCTATGGCAAGATCTCAAGTCTTTCACCATTGTGTTTACTCACCTGTAGATATTCTCTTCCTTATCAATATTCTTCTTAAATTAGTGACACACCCAGAACTCTATTTGTGTGGCATTGTTGTCCAATCATGCCTCTCCTAACTTATACACAGTATAAATATTGTGTGAGATGGCAATCATTAATGTAGGCAGATAGAAGAAAGTCTCATACCACTGTAGTTGTCCAGTTATAGAACAGAATGGGCTAACTTGGGAGATTTGGGGTTACCTATCAATAGACCAGATTTTGAGCAAAGATTGGATGAGAAATTGGTCAGGTATTTTATAGAGGGGGCAGCTTGGTGGCACAGTGGATAGTGCCAGACCTAGAATCAGGAAGACTCATCTTCCTGAGTTCAAATCTGGCCTCAAACATTTACTAGCTGTGTGACCCTGGGCAAGTTACTTAACCCTGTTTGCCTCAGTTCCTCATCTTCAAAATGAGCTGGAAAAGGCAATGACAAACCACTCCAGTGTCTTTGCCAAAAATGAAAATTAAAACAAAACCCAAATGGGCTCATGAAGAGTTGTAGACAACTTGAAACAACCAAACAACAAAAAAATTTTGTAGATGGGAATCTTGCTTAGTAAAGGTTATTCTCTTTTTTAAATGATTACTTTATAAAACAGCAATAACAGTGGAATGTTCTTTTTTCTTTTAGTCAAAGTTAAAAAGGCAAGGAATGACCACTTATAGCCTCAAAAGGGCTGAAATGAGTTAGATTCTAACAATATAAAAATTAAGGGAGGGAGGAAAGGCAGTAAGCTCTCAGAATTCACAACACGATCACTTGAAAAAACCTCCAACTAATGCCATAGGCCAATTCCTGCAGTGGCAGAACCCACAAAAGAATAGGTTGAGATAATTTTCCAGCCTAAGATGACCTAGAAGGTTGGCAGGAGGGGGCTGCTGTGCCAGGGTGGGAGTGGATCCCAACCCTGAGGTCACACTGAAACAGATCCATTTCCAGGCAGGCCTTGCCAGAGAAAAGAGACCCCCTGGAGCCTCTGAATCAGCTCACAGTCTGGTGAGAGGGCTGAGCAGTTGGCCAGGGGGTGACTTCAGGGGTCTCTGCTGGTACTGAGGCAGTATTTGGGTGTTTTATCCCTGTTGGGAACCAGGAAGTAAGCTTGAGTAGCGGTGTCCCAGGTGGGGGAGGAGTGTAAGCTCTTCAGAGCTAACAACTACAGCACACAAAGTTTTGCTGCCTAGTTAATTAGAAAGTTGGTCTGGGGTTATCTACGGATCAGAGAACAAGCCAGGCAAGTGAAGAACCTGCTCCTCCTTAAATCGTACCACCTGGGACCTCCTGAAGCTTGGGACAGTCCATCCTGGAAGCAGCGCCCCACTTTAAGAAGAAGTTAACAGTCAGGTAAAAGATGGGGAAGATAAGCAGACAGAGAAAGATGCCAACCATAAAGTTTCTTTAGTGACAAGTAAGATCGAGGGGCACCCTCAGAAGAGGATAGAAACATCAGGGCTCCTATATCCAAAGCTTCCAAGAAAAATATGAATTGGTTTCAGGCCATAGAAGTGCTCAAAAAGGACTTTGAAGATAAAGTAAGAGAGGTAGAGGGAAAAGTAAGAGAGATAGAGGAAAAAATGGAAAGAGTGATGAAGGAGGGTCATGAAAAAAAAGTCAACAGCTTGAAAAGCCAAATTGGACAAATGGAAAAGGAAGTACAAAAGCTCTCTGAAGAAAATCATTGCTTAAAAATTTGGATTGAGCAAACAGAAGCAAATGACTTTATGAGAAATCAAGACACAATAAAGCAAATCCAAATGAACACAAAAATAGAGGGCAATGTGAAATATCTCCTTGAAAAAACAGCAGACCTGGAAAATAGATCCAGGAGAGATAATCTGAAAATTATTGGACTACCTGAAAACCATGATCAAGGAAAGACCTTAGACAGCATCTTCCAGAAAACTGTCAGGAAAAATTGCTCTGATGTTCTAGAAGCAGAAGGTAAAATAGAAAATGAAAGAATTCACTGATTACCTCCTGAAAGAGTTCCCAAACTGAAAACTCCCAGGAATATTATAGCCAAATTCCAGAGCTCTCAGGTCAAGGAGAAAATATTGTAAGCAGCCAGAAAAAAAAAAAATTCAAGTACTGTGGAGCCACAGTCAGGATAGCACAAGATCTAGCACTTTCTACATTAAAGGATCAGAGGGGATGGAATATTATATTACAGAGGGCAAAGGAATTGGGATTACAACCAAAAATCACCTATCCAGCAAAACTTAGTATAATCTTTCAGGGGGAAAAAGGGACTTCAATAAAAAAGAGGACTTTCAGTTATTTGTTATGAAAGGACCTGAATTGAATAGAAAATTTGACTTTCAAATACAAGACCCTAGAGAAACATAAAAAGGTAACAGGAAAAAGAAATTAAGAGGGACGTTAAAAGGTTAAACTGCTTACATTCCTACATGGGAAGATGATATATCTAACTCACAAGAAATTTCTCAGTATTAGGGCAGATGACACAAATAAATTTAGACAGAGGGCACAGGTTGGAATTGATTATAAAGGGATGTTATCTATAAAGCATTTATTTTTTTGTTTATCATTTTTTTGTGGAGTGGTTGGAGTTGGGTGACATGCCCAAGGTCGAGCAGTGGGTTTGTGTATTGTGACTGGGGATGGATTTGGGCTTGGGTCCCCCTGGATCCAGGGTGGGTGCTTTGTCCACTGTGTCACCTAGCTGCCCCATGATAATATCTTTAGGGTAAAATTGAGAGGTGAGGATTGCACTGGGGGAGGGGGAATGGGAGAGGTAGAATGGGGTGAAATCCCACATGAAAGACATTGGAAAGGGCTAATGGAGTAGGAGGAGAGATGGGGGAAGAGCAGGGCAGTGAATGAACCTTACACTCATCAGAACAGACTCAAAGACCTTAATCTCATCAGAGTTGGCTCAAGGAGGGAATAACATACACACTCAATTGGGTGGAGTAATCTATCCAACCCTGCAGGAAAGTAGGAGGGGAAGGGGTTAAGGAGGGCGGGGCAAAAGAAGGGAGGGCAGATTGGGGGAGGGGGCAGTCAGAAGCAAATCCCTTTTGAGGAGGGATAGGGTAAAAGAAGATGGATAATAGAATAAATATCATGGGGAAGGGAACAGGATGGAGAGAAACAGTTAACAATAGTAACTGTGAAAAAGAGAAAAGGAAAAAAATTGTACAAAAATATTTATGGCAACTTTTTGTGGTGGCTAAGAATTGGAAATCAAAGGAATGTCCATCAATTGGGGAATGACTAAATAAGCTGTTGTATATTATTGTAGTGGAATATCATTGTGCTTTAAGAAATGACAAGCAGGATGATTTCAGAAAAACCTGGAAAGACTCATATGAACTGATGTATAGTGAAGTGAGCAGAACCAGGAGAACATTGTACACAGTGATACCATTATTGTTCTATGAGCAATTGTGAATGAATGACTTTTCTACTCTCAGTAATACAATGATCCAAGACAATCCCAAAGGACTAATGATGAAGCATACTATCCACCCCCAGAGAAAGAACTGATATTGGTTGAACGCAGACTGAAGCATGCTATTTTGCGCTTTCTTTTTTTTTTTTAACTTGAGTCATTTTATATAAAATGCCTAATATGGTAATGTTTTACATAATTGCATATGTATAACCTATATCTGATTGATTACCACCTCAGGGAGGGGGGAGGGTAGGAAGGGAGAGAATGAGAGAAGGATAGAATTTGGAACTCAAAACTCTAAATAAATTAATCAATCAATAAATAAGCAAGTAAGCAAACAAACAAACCCAAATGAATGAATGAATGAACGAACAACTGAATGAATGAATAAAAATTAAGGGAGAGAAAATGTGCAATCCTCTATTTAGATTATTTTAAAAAATCAGTTGGGGGGCAGCTAGGTGGTGCAGTGGATAAAGCACTGGCCTTGGATTCAGGAGTACCCGGGTTCAAATCCGGCCTCAGACACTTGACACTTACTAGCTGTGTGACCCTGGGCAAGTCACTTAACCCCCATTGCCCCGCAAAAAAAAAAAAAAAATCAGTTGGACAGGGGCAGCTAGGTGGCACAGTGGATAAAGCACCAGCCCTGGATTCAGGAGGACCTAAGTTCAAATCTGGCCTCAGACACTTGACACTTACTAGCTGTGTGATCCTGGGCAAGTCACTTAACTCTCATTGCCACCCCCCTCCCCCAAATCAATTGGACAGGTGGAAGAGGCATGGCTTAATAGCAAAGAGCTAACAGGCCACAGAGAACCCTAAGCTTAATGAATCATTATTCAATTTCCACTACTGGTCTGTCTCACGTTATACTGGCTGCTTGGTCTCTTGGAGATTTTAATAGCTTATGTAAATTCATTCCTCAATTATTAACATCATACAATCTCCATCCCATTGATTCTAGACCCTGGTCAGTATTTAAATCCTCTTCTCTACTCCCCTTTTGCTCTATTCTGATCCTCCTCAATCCCACCCCACCAACATCCCACTCCAGAGGTAGCCACCCCTTCCACTATGTTCTATGCAATGCCTGCTCCATATGTAATAGACATGGTTTTCTTCTTTAAACTTCTTAGTTCCCTCCTGACAACAGTTTTTTCTGGTTGTACTTTTACTTATAACCACTGACTCATTGGTTATAGTGGGAAAGTCAGAATACTCCCATGCTTCCCCTGTTCTTCCCTTATTCAGTAACCTCACCTCCTTTCAGTGTCTAGCTTACAGTCTTTCTTCCCTATCTCATGTTCTCACACTAGGGGAATTCAACATACATAATATTCTTCCTCATACTCCCTAAATTCCGAGTTTCCCAAATCATTCATTTTCCCATGACCTCCTCCACCCTCAGCCATACAAGGAAATGGTCAAAACCTGAATCCTAACATCACCTACACATGTTCTATTTCCATGTTCCTAAGCTCCAGGACTCCTTTATCTGATGCCATTTCACCTTTTCCTCTGCCTTGCAACCCTGCCCCTGTTCTTTACCTTTATCTTTACCACTCTAGTGCCCCCCTACCCCCACCTTTCAATTCTTTCCCAAGGTATCACCTTTGTACTGGCTATGCTCTCTTCCTTTTGCCATCTTGACTCACTGGTGAACCAGTTCAACTCTACACTATCACCTTCTCTAGAGTCCCTTGCCCCTGATCATAGCACCAATCTTGACAGTCAGTTCTCAGCCCTGAATCACTCCTACCCTCTGTTGTCTTTACTACTACTCACATGCTGTGGAATGAAGCTTGAGAAAATCATGAAACCATGCTGACTGAGAGTTAGTTTTCAGTTGTTTTTTCAGTCATTTCTGACTTTTCACGACCCCATTTGGGGTGTTCTTGACAAACATACTGGAGTGGTTTGCTATTTTCTCCAGCTTATTAAGAAAGGGTAAGGAAGGGGGCAGCTAGGTGGCGCAGTGGATTAAAGCATTGCCCTGGATTCAGGAGTACCTGAGTTCAAATCTGGCCTTAGACACTTGACACTTACTAGCTGTGTGACCCTGGGCAAGTCACTTAACCCCCATTGCCCCACCAAAAAAAAAAAAGGAAAGAAAAAAGAAAGGGTAAGGAAACTGAAGCAAACAGTGTTATGTGACTTGTCCAGGGTTACACAACTAGTAAGTGTCTGAGGACAGATGTGAACTCAGAAAGATGAGTCTTCCTGACTCCAGGCAGGACACTCTATCCACTGTTCCACCTAGCTGCCCCATGGTGACTGAGTACATTACAGGATTGTTACACAGTTTCAATTGGCCCCTCAATGCAGCAAAGTCATCCTCTTATATTTCCCTAAATTTACTCATTATTTCACTCACCACTGTGACTTTTCTAAAACTTTTCATCTCTCCTCAAACTTCCCATGATGCCCCCCTCCCTCACCCCTCTCAGTTGAAAATCTTGCCTCATGTTTCACTGAAAAAAATTGAGGCCATTTTCCAAGAGCTCTCTCTTCTTCCTTCTTCATCTCACACCAGTCAGACGCCTTGTGCTACCATCTCCTTCTTCATCCCTTCATCTCACATGAAGGGACAGACCAAGGCAAACTCACCTATATGTACAAGTGATCTCATTTCATCCCATTCACTCCAGTAGGTTGCCCCATCTATCTGTACTTTCTCACCAATCTTCAGTCTCTCTTTCTGTCTACTGGCTGCTTCCCTAACTGCCCACAAACAGGCCTGTGTCTCCTCTAGCCTCAAAACCCTCTCACTTCATATGTCCATTTCTGCTGGCTATGACTCTTTATCTCTCCTTCCTTTCATGGATAAACTCCTTGAGAAAGCCCTTTTAGGGAGGTTTAAGATAGAAAACTGGAATAGTGGGGAGAGGGGTCAGGTCATAAAAGGCTTTGAATGTGAGAGGGCCTAGAAGTGAGACAGCCACAAGCGTTTACTGGGTATGGGGGTGACGTGGTCGGACCTTGCATTTTAGGAAAATCACTTTGGGCACTAAACGAAGGATAGACTGGAATAGGGAGAGGCTTATGGCAGGCAGATCCAACATCAGGCTTTTGCAATAGATCAGGCATGAGGTGACAAGGGACTAACTATACCAGGGTGTGGCAGTATCAGAGAGAAAGGGATATACTTGAGAGATGCTGCTATGGTGAAATCAACAGGCCTTCCTTGGCAATAGATTGAATAGGGATAGAGGGATATTGTGAGGAATCATGGATGACACCAATATTGCACGCCTGGGGGACTGGGAGGACAATGGTGCCCTTGGCAGTAATAGGTAAGTTTGGAAGGGCGTAATAGCCTTTAGAAGGGAAGATAATTAGTTTAGTTTGGGGCAGGCTGAGTTTAAGATGTCTCCTAGACAACCAGTTTGAGATGTCTGAAAAGCAGTTGGAGATAATCAAACTAAAGGTCGGCTGAGAGTCTTGGGCTGAATAGGTAAAATCATTAGCATAGAGATGATAATTAAATCCATGGGAGCTGATGAGATCATCATCAAGTGAAATAGAGTAGAGGGAGAAGAAAAGAGAGTCTGGGAAAGAGCCTTGTGGAACACTCATGGTTAGTGGGTATGTCCTGGATAAGGATCCAGCAAAGAAGACTGAGAGGAGGCAAACCAAGAGAGGGCAGTGTCCCAGAAACCTAGAAAGAAGAAAGTATTGAGAAAAAGAAAGTGATCAACAGTGTCAAAGGCTGAAGAGGGGTCAAGAAGAGTGAGGACTGAGAAAAGGTCACTGGGTTTGACAATCAGGAAATCACCGGTAACTTTGGAAAAATAGGAAGGATGCTGTCAGAAGTTGGGCTGTAGAGAGGTGAGCAGAGGGCAAGAGGAGAGGCAATGGAGGCATCTATTGTAGATGACCATCTCAAGGAGTTTGGCCACAAAGAGCAGAAGAGATGCAGGACAATTGTTAGTAGGGACAGAAGGATCAAGTGAGGGGTTTTTGAGAATGAGGGAGAAGTGGACATATTTGTAGGAAGGAGTCAGAAGAAAGGGAAAAATAGAAGATAAGGGAGAGTAGGGATGACAGGGGGAAATCTTTTGGAGGCAGGATAGAAGAGGATCATTTGTGCAGGTAGCCTTGATGAGGAATAGGGCTACTTCTTGCAAGATGGGTGAAGGGGGAGATGGTGGCAGAATGCATCTGAGTGATGTGAGATGAAGCAGGGGAGAGGAAGGGGCTCTTGAAATAGTCAGTCCTAACCATTCTGCTGACCTCCAGTTTTACATTTCCAACTAACTACTGGACATTTTGAATTGGATGGCCAGTTGACATTTTACATTAAATATCCAAAATTCAACTTTTTATATTTCCCCACAAACCTTCTCCTCCTCTTAACTTCCCTATTACTATTTTAAATAAACATTTTTATTTAAAGTTTTGCATTCCAAATTTTATCCCTCCTTCCTTCCCTCCCCTACCCCCTTCCTGAGGCGGTAAACAATCAGATAGAGCTTATACATGTGCAATTATATAAAATAATGCCGTATTTCCTATGACTATATTCACCATCCTTCCAGTTTCCCAGGCTCACAACTTAGGTATCATTATGGACTCCTCATTCTCTCTTACTTCTCATTATCCAATCAACTGCTAAGTCCCAGGGTTTCTACCTTTCCCAGCATTTCTTTTAAATGCTCCCTTCTCTCCTCTGACACTGCCAACCACCTTGATACAGGGCCTTTATCACTTCATGCCAGGCCTACTGCAATAGTCTTCTGGTTGGTTTAATTGCCTCAAGTTTCTCTCTACTACTACCTATCCTCCAAAGTAATTATCCGAAAGTCTAGGTTTGACCATGTCACCTTGTCCTATTCAATAAACTCGAGCAACTCCCTATCATTCTCAGGATAAAATATAAAACTCTCTACTTGGCTTACAAAGTCTATCATAAACTGCCCCCTTCCTGCCTTCCTTTCCCTCTCTTCTTTTTCACAACTCTATCCCTTTATCTCTTTCCTTCACACCTCTCCCTCTTGTACTGGAAAAAAAAAAAAGATAAACAAAACCCATTAAAATATGCATAATCAAGCAAAACAAATTCACACATGCCACATCCAAAAATGTATGTTTCATTATGTATTTTGAGTTCATCAAATCTCTGTAAACAGAGAGCATGCTTCATCACTGGTCTTCTGATGAAGTGGTTGCTCACTGCATTGATTTCATAAGTTTTTCTTTCTTTTTCTTTTCTTTTTGCGGGGCAATGAGGATTAAGTGACTTGCCCAGGGTCACACAGCTAGTAAGTGTCAAGTGTCTTGAGTGCGAATTTGAACTCAGGTCCTCCTGAATCCAGGGCCGGTGCTTTATCCAGCGCACCACCTAGCTTCCCGATTTCATAAGTTTTTCAAAGTTGTTTGTCTTTATGTTTTTCTTGTATAAACTGTTCTTGTGGTTCTGCTCATTTCATTATGCATCAGTTCATACAAGTGGTCTCCAGGTTTCTCTGAAATTTTCCCTTTTATCATTTCTTACAGTGTGATAATATTCCATTATGTTCATATACTATAATTTATTCAACCATTCCAATATATGAGTACTTTCTTAGTTTTTAATTCTGTCACTACAAAAAGTAGCTGCTTTAAATATTTTTTGTATGGATGGATCATTTCCATCTTTTTTGAGCTCTTTAGTATATAAGCCTAGTAGTGACATTATTGGGTCAAAGGGTATGCAGAGTTTAGTAATTGGGGTGCAAAGTCCAAACTGCTTTCTAGACCAGCTAGACCAATCCACAGCTCCACATTAAATATGGCTTTTCCTTCCACATCCTTTCCAACAAGTGTGATTTTCCTTTTTAGTTGCTTTTGCCAGTCTGATGGGTATGAAGCTGAATTTCAGCATTATTCCAATTTGCATTTCTCTTTAATCTGGAGTTTTTTTCTACATGGTTGCTGATAGCTCTTTTTTCTTCCTTTGAAAACTGCCTGTTCACATCCTTTGATCATTTATTTACTGGGGAATAGCTCCTGTTATTATTTTTTGGAATTATTTCTTCATATATCTTGCATGCCAGGCCTATGTCAAAGAAATTTGTTTTAAAGTCCCATCTGCCTCGATCAGTTTTTCTTCTAACTACAGTGATTTTTCTGTGTAAAAGCTTTTCAATTTTCTATAATAAAAATTATCTTTTTATTGACTATGAAGAGTATATGATATGCTTCTCTGGAAGTGTATCTGCTAAGGTATCTTTTTTTGTAATATTAAGCAACATTGTTCTGGTCTGAAATTCCTGGTTTCACCTGAAGGAAAAAATTTATTAAGGCTTAATCAATGACAAAGAAGTAACACCCTTTTCTCAAGTCCAGGGTTTCCGTTTTATCAGACATATTAAGTTTTTGTCATAGAAACCTCAACTGAGGACAAGAAGGAAAACTGTTTCTTTGAAACTAAGATGATAATGGTGACCAATCTTTGTTCTCTATTGACCAAAATAAACGGTTTCAGGATGATACTTCTCCAAGGGTGTACTCCTACTATTGTTATTATTATTCCATTTAAGCAATTTTAAAAGTCCTAAAGTCTAAATAGTGTGCCCTTGCCTTTCTCATCTTGTTGTGGAATTTTGCTTTTGTTTTAATGATCAGTATAATATGTACGAAGATACTGCTCAGGCCTATATTTAAAATAAGCATGAGAAAATCTGCCTGTTTGGATCCCTCTCTCCAAATAGTCTCTAACATATGTTGGCTAAAAATGCAGAGTAAGGAATTTTTCTTCTATAACTCTCTTTTATTTATACACAGACACACACACAGACACAGACACACACGTGTGTGTGTGTGTGTCTCTGTGTGTGTATAAATATATATATATATATATATATATATATTTTTTTTTTTTTTTTAAATGGTATGGTCCTTAGCAGGTCACATCCAATTTATTGTGGTATATTAGGAAGATGTTGGTCTAAAACCTAATTTCTGCCAGGTAATTTCTTAGGAAATCTAAGTTTTCTGTTTTTTCAAACACTGAGTTACTCAATTCAATTATTTCATATTCTTACTCATTTACACTGTTCCACTGATCTACTTCTTAATTTTTAAATAGCACCAAATGATTTTGATGATTACTGCTTTACGATACAGTCTGTGGTCTAAATCCTAACCCAACTTCCTTTCTACCTTCTCTCCCCTGCCCCTTCCAATATTTCCCCTGGATAATCTAGATCTTTTGAACTTCAAAATGAATTTTGTAGTGATTTTCTCATGCTCTGTAAAGTAGCCCTTGGTATAGTACTAAATTGGTATAGTAGTAAATATACAAATGAACTCTTTTAGTATCATCATTTTTATTATAGTGGCATGGCTCAGATATGAGCCCTGAATACTTTTCCAGTGATTTAAGCTGTTCTTTATTTCTTTAAGTAATGTTTGTAATTAAATAAATACAGTTATTGAGTTTCCTTTGGCAGGCCGATGCTAAGATATTTTATGAATTTTGTAATTATTCTGAAATGTATTTCCCTTTCAGTTATTGCTTGGATTTTGTTATTGTTAAATAGTCAGCATGGTTTTGTAATTTTCTCCAGCTGCACTCAGCAGAATGCAAAAACAATCAAAAGCATTAACTTGTGAGGGTAATCCAAAACTGAGGCTCGGCAGGGCAAAATCAGTAAAAGCCACAAGAGAATAGGACAGTGTAGAATTAAAGTGATTCACTACGGGATATTGAGAAAGGAAAAGGAGTTCTGAGAATGCAGCTAGTGCAGGGATGATGGCTTGGCCAAGACTTGAGTGGTGGAGGAATTGGAAGTCCCAGTGAAGATAAACAGGGTTATGGGTTTGCAAGACAGAGAGAGAGGTCAGGGGCCTGGTATTGGTAGTGCTAGAGTTGGGGAGAATGACAAGCATTATATAGGCTCTACTTGTGATAATCTAAGAAAATCATAGAGTTCCTAAACATGGAAGCATAACACTTTTGAGTGATGACAAGATCAAAGGTAGTGGCAAGAAGATGTCTTTGTTTTATTCTTGTATTTATTGGGAAAGCTAATATTTCCCCATTGCATATAATGAAAAGATCATTCCATACCTATCCTTTTCAGGGTTTATAAAATGACTACTGTATTTTATCTAAGCTTTTTTCTGCATCTATTGATATAATCATGTGTATTTGGAAGTTTTAATTTTAAATATGATTATGTTTTCCTAATGATGAGCCATCTGTGCACTCCAGGTTTAAGTCTAACTTGATTAGGCAATGATTTTATAAATAAACTGCTGTAATCTTTTGGCCAAGATTTTATTTTTAAAATTGCTTTATAGTTTTTTCTGGCTTAGCCAATATTAGGGATATTTTTCTTTCCTCTAACCCTCTCTATTTATTTGTACAAAAGTTATGTCTTTTGTTATATAACATATAACATTTTATTTTGGAAAATATGGTCAACCATTGTTATAGGGTGAACAGATGATGATATTTTACTGTAAAGGATATTATCATGACATAAGAAATGAGATGGTGTCAGAAAATCTTGGAAAACATGAACTGACAGTGACTTGATTAAAACCAGGAAAAATTTTTATATAATGACAACATTATAAAAAAAAACTTGGAAATATTGAAGAACTGATAAAAGCACTGACCAGCCAGGTATCAAAAGGACCTATGATGACACATGTTACTTACTTCTTGACAGAATGTGAATAGACTCATATGTGGGGGAAATACACATTTCTGGATGTGGTTTCAGTGCAGATTTGTTTTGCTCAGCTATATTTATTTATTATAGGGTTGGGGTTTTTTGTGCTGTTTTTAATTGGGCTTAAGGAAACAGGGAGGGTAAGGACCATAGCAAAGATAAAGAAAAGGAAAAAAAAGGACAATTTCTAAATCTTTTATTTTTCTTTTAATTCACTCAATATTATCTTTTTTCATAACCATCTTCCCATTCAAATTTGGTCTATTTCAATTATTAAATCTGTGGGTGGGTGGGGTGTGTGTGTTCCCAATCCCATGAGCATGTGTTCTTCCTTCCTTTGTCCAGCTGAGATGGGAATGAAGTTCACTTGATGCTAACTCCTCTCTCCACTACCATCTTCCTTTATGTTTGTATATTTGTATCATTCATCCAAATTCTGAAAAACAGCAAATCCCATCTACTTATTCTTCCTTTCTATACAAGTGTATCCCTTTTACCTTCCCCAAACTCTTAGAGCAGAACCAATCACCCACAGGTCTTCTAGTTTTCTTATTTAATTCCCTGAATACCCTTTGAAAACATTAATGTTCTGAAGGAACACTTATTACTTCTCCCTTTCAGTGTTAGGATTTTATCATCAAATAGCCCCTTCCAATTGTTCAACTAAATTTCCCTGGGTCTTGTTTTTGTATTTCAAAGTTCCTACTCACCTCAGGTATTTTCATCAAATATACCTGAAAGTTCTCTATTTCATTAAAGGTCTCTCCCCGCCCCCCGCCCCTGGTAGGATTATATTGAACTCTGTTGAATAAATTATTCTTGTTTGCAAGCCCTTATGTTTTTCTTTCTTTACTATAGTAGTCTAAGATTTTAAATTTACAGTAGAAGTTGCCAGGTTTTGTGTGATCTTGATTATGGTCACATGGTACTTGAATTCTTTCATTTTGCTTAGTCTCACATTTTTTTAATTAGTGGTTATGCTCAAGTTTGCAAGGTATGACATTTTTGGGTTGGAGCTTTTGGGAATGTACAGTTCTATTATCATTCTGCAGATCCTAATGGATGCAGAATAATTCTGTGTTAACCTTTCTTTTATGTTTGGATGTCTTTCTCTTGGTCAACCGTAGATTTGTCACTGGAGCCATTGAATGTAACCATTCTGAATGTGTCTTGGAGTTTGAAACATATATTCTTTCAATTTGCCCTTTGTTTTCTGTATTTAGAAGTTCAGGGTAATTTTCTTGCAATATTTCTTAAAATAAGGTATTTTTAAAGTTTTTGTTTCATCCTTCTAGGAGTCCTATCATACTTAAGTTGTCTATGGACATCCTATATTTGAGATCAATGACAATAGCTTATACTTTGGCTTTTGGCATATGTTCTTTTAGTGTGGTTGCCATTTTCTTCTCTGTCACATTTTCCTCAATTTCAGCACTTCCATATTCCAAATCTGTTCATCTTTCTTTTATTAGGAGAAATTCTTCACCATGGAATAAGTTGCTCACCATGGAATAATTTGTGTTTTTCCCCCTCTAATATATATTAAGTTTTTATTTATGCATTGAGAGTTACAACTTCTAACAAATATTAATTCCTAATTTCTTTTCTTATAGATTTAACTTCTGAACCATTCTGGAATTTCTTGTTATTCCATGCTCTCGGGATTCCAAAGGCTTCTGTGAAATTTTCATCTTATATTTGTTAAGAAGGCTTTTTAATCTGTTTGCCCATTTAGTACTCTTTCTTCCCTCTAGCTGTAGCACACTGGTGATTTATTTGTTTATGCTCTAGGTTTTATTGAAGGTTTTCCTCTTAAAATCTTTGTCTCTACATTAATTTATCCTTTAATTTCTTTCTGTTACTTACTTTCTGACTCCTCTCCGTTTGCTTCTGTGTAATACCTCTAGTGCTATACTGTAAAAGACTTTCAACATCCTCTCACACTGGCTGACTTAGGTTTATCTGCCTTGGCCCCTACCCTAAGTGGCCTTTGGAAGCACATTATGGTCTTAGATAGATTTCAGTCCCCTTTCCTTCAGGCCTGGTGTAGTCATTTATACTTAGTTCTTCTCCAGTTCCTCAATTGTATCTCATTCTATTTCTCTGGTGAAACTGAGTTAGCCACTGTCACTTTTTTCAAGACTGAATGATGGCATTTCAGACAGTCTTTGCAGCCTTGGGGATTCTTAACCAAGGAAACATCATAGGCAGAAGGCAGAAAGCTTCGCGACCACCCGACCCCCACCCCCGCAATAGCTGCGGAGAAATTAGTGCTACTTTTTGTGTGGTGCTGGGTGTGCCAGCAAAGTGCCTATGGCAGGAACAAATCCTAACTGCATAGTATGTATGAGTCTCTGGGTAGGTTTGCACATTCTTACTCAGTGTGGAGGCTGGTGAAGGAGGGTTTTAAGTAAATGATTTAAAAGTGAGCCTTCTTGGGGGCAGCTAGGTGGCACAGTAGATAGAGCACCAGCCCTGGAGTCAGGAGGACCTGAGTTCAAATCCGGCCTCAGACACTTGACATTTACCAGCTATGTGACCTTGGGCAAGTCACTTAACCCTCACTGCCCAACCAAAAAACAACCAAAAAATGATCCTTCTATTGTGTTAAATAATATTACACTATTGGTGGTCTGTCTTAATTTAGTCTGTTAATTCAACTATAACTGCTCTACAGCTACTGTAAAATTTATCTTTAATGGGTTTTTGATAGTTATTGGGGCCTAAGCAAAGTGCCTAGTTTTCCATTTTGTTAGTTTCTTCACCCAAGAGTCAATGTTTCTTTCTTTGAGGACTGTTAGCAATTCCCTCTACCTGCCAGATATGCTTATAATTAATATTATTGAAAGATTAAAATGTCTCTAATGGAGAGTGTTTCATGTTGTCTCCACACTGATGACATTCTTTTCCTTCCATGTTTTTCCCCCTCCTATTTTAAAGGAGCCCAAACCAACTATCTTGAACTGAAAAGTGAGTAAAATACATTAACAACATCATACACAAACTCCAGGAGTTTATAATTCCTGGCTGCCACCCTTCTTCATACTATTTAGTAAAAATCAAATTAAAATACAAATGATAAAAATATTATTCAAATCTAGATAACTGGCTGAATAGTATTCCTTAATCTTTCTCCTTTAAAACGTAAAATGATTCTACCATTTAACAAGATGAATGCTACTAATGTGAAAGCAACAAACACCTGTCACACACTAAATATAGGCTAACCATTTCCTTCTACTGAAGAAACAGCTATTTCCTGTGTCAGTCTTGTTAAAGTACTAGTGCCAAGCCATGTAGGCACATACATAGTCCACAGCAATGAGTATGTCCAAAACCACAGAATTCTATTCCATTCATCAAGACATGTAAGGAAATAAGCCTCAATTTCTTTGTAAATGAGAAGTTTAGACAGGAGCAATAGGATCATAAGATTTAGAACTGGAAAGGTCCTTAGAAATTATTTAGTCCAACTCCCTCAATTTACAGATGAAGGAAACAAGACCCAGAGTAGAAATAAATGATAATAAAGTACAATATTTCGGGTCACTTTAAGCTAAAAAATGTCTATGGTTTTACTGAAATTCAGTTACTGTTAGAGTGAAAAGGTTGATTTAATTTTCTAGAAAGCATCATAAAGATATGAAAGTAAACATGATTAATGTAAATAAACCTTGAATGTTATTTACAATATTTAAAAGAAATTTATTTTACCTCTAGATCTTTATCACTGATGAACCAGTTTACATCATTTTTGTCTGAAAAACAAACATAAATAAGATTAATTCATTATACTTTTTTTAAAACCCGCTACATTTCAAAAACTAAGTTGATAAATATGGAAATTTAAGATTAATTCATTACATATTTTTAAAAATACCTCTACATTTAAAAAGTTGATAAATATGGAAATTTAATTTTCAAAAAAGAACATGTTAAAATGAATATTGATTTATGTTATCAATTCTGAACATTAATAAAAATCCTTTGGCTCTTCAAAGCATTTATACAGATATACCGCTAAACCACCATGCCTGAACTCTAACAGAACTTATTTAAATTAAAGTTGGAACCAAGCTTGTTGGTTTCTAACTGGCTTCCATTTTGAGTTGCATATGCATACATTTAAAATCAGAATTGTCTCTGATCACATCAGGATTATCACCTTACCACTGGGAAGCATGTAACTTAATGCTAGCACTACAGAACTTCAAATCTACTGCATAACAGAGAATAAAAAGCAAAACCCTTCAGTAAGTCAATGGCTAGCCTTTAATTTTAATATGTAAAATGTGAAGGATGTAGGGACAAAATCTACTTCTTTATATAGTACCTTTCTCTCTCTCTCTCTTTGTAGTCCCATTGTAAAACTGTAAATGGCTGTTACTTCTTCAGCCCATGTCTGCTGGCAACATGTTAGAAGGGTACTATGTCTAATGCAGAAGCTGGGGTGTAAACAAAGCACTGTTGCAGGGTTGTTTTTTTTTTTAAGCAAAGGAAAGATTCTTCCACCCCCCACCTTATTCCTCTATCTCAAATATACCAATCCAGCCTGACTAGTTACTTTATTCTATTCTATTGAAAGGAAATTTGAAGAGCCATGAAGTAATCTACATTTCTCCAGGCCTATGAGCAGTAAAAAATGTCTTATAGATATATTCTAAAATAAAGTATTTTACTAAGAAAACCATTCTGCTTTAAAAAAAAAAAAAGACCAACTCAGAGGAAGGCAGAGATGTTTCCCAGATGATTATGTTCTTTGTAAGTTTGGAAGCAGCAACCAAGAAAGAATACATTAAAGAGCTGCTTCTTTTATTTTTCCTGTCACCACCCACACTAATCAATAGTCAAAGGAGCCATTTGTCCTGGACACCAAGTCATAACACTGAACATCAGCTTTGTTATCTCAGTCTCCATATTTCCTAGAAATTAAAAATCTAGTCAATTTAAGATTATTAGGTAAAAGAAAAAAGGAACCTGCCAATGATACATAAAATAACAAACTACCTTCACCAGCAAGAATATTGTAATGAATATAAGGTAGCTTTGAAAGGTCAAATATACTATGTTTAAAATATTATCCTGGAATTTAGTAATATTCTAGGTCATAAGCTGGCAATTCCTCAATAACTTATTGCACATTTTAAACAAATATGATGGAACTAGCAAGATCCTTCATGAGGTTTTGAGTATTCATTGGATTGACAGCGTTTCTTAACCAGTGCACTGGGAAAAACACTTTGGTGGTGATAAGACAAATGAGTTTTTTCATAGTTCCAATGTGGCTTTTTGTTTACTCAGGGACCCTGAATTCCTTTCCCTTGTCATTTCTACTCCCTTCGTGGATCCCAAATAATAGGACATACAGCAAATGCTTAATACATGTTTGTTGATTACCTGACAGCATTTTAAAGCAGTACAACCACCTACCCATTAATTTCCTCTGGTTCAGCCCCCACCCACCCACCCAGAATCCCAAACACCACATTAGACTCTGCTTTTCTCACACATTTCTCCCCCAAAAGGTATGCATCCAGCATAGAGTCCAAATCAAATAAGTTTCTATAGATACTGAGACCTTCAGATGTTGGACAAATTCAAGAACATTGCCAAGCCTTCATGTTTCTCTTGACTCTCATAAGCACTAAAAAGAGCTCATCCTAAATATTCAGACAGGAAGAAACCGAATAGATTAAGGATGCCTATTGTCCATACTTATTTGTATGGACAACCCAGAGTTGATCCATCAGTATATATACCCTTGGACAGACCTTCCAAAAGGATGAGGCGAGCCCCAAACTGAGTAGATGGAACTGCCTTTGGGAAACTGCTCAATGCTTTTAATGATCCCAAACATGTGTCTCCTTGAAAAAAGAAGTATCTATCTCTTCAACAACTTTCTTCCAATGATGTAGTATGGCTGCAAGTCATGGAATATCACAGTCCATAGAAAGTTTAGTTTTATATCATCTAAAAGACAATGGAGGGGAATATGGTGATTCTAAGTAGGCTGCAAAACTATCAATGGATTGTTTTATAGGAAACAAAATGGAGACAATGATGAGGATGCCTGTAGAACCTGAAAGAGGATGAGGATGAATCAGAAATGGAATTGACAAAATACGATGGCCAGGATAGATAGTGGTGTAATAAAGGAGGCCAACAGTAATTTCCAAGAAGGACATTCAAGGTATAGGAGACTTCTAATCCATAGGAGTCCTGGATAACCAGGGAGCAACCAGTATTTGTTATGTTTCCTTGGTGCGAGGCTCTGTGCTAAGCACTGCCTTGCAGCCATAATATCCTACTACTGTCCGTCTTACTTGTTACCTTCTTGTATCATAAAAAGGTGCTTCAGTGGTCCTCTTTTGCACCTTTTTTTCCTTGTTTTTGCTGCTCTGTACCTACTTTACATACCACCCAACCCATGACCCTGGATTCAGGAGGACCTGAGTTCAAATCTGGCCTCAGACCCTTGACACTTACTAGTTGTGTGACCCTGGGCAAGTCCCTCAACTGTCTCACCAAATATATATATATATATATATATATATATATATATATATATATATATATATATATATATATATATATATATATATATATATATATAATAAAAATTACACATTTAATTTTTTGAGATTCTATTACTTTTTCAATTGTTTGAACATGAGGTCTTTTCCCCTTCACAGATAGGTAGATTCAAATGGTAATTTATTCCCCACTCCTCTGAATTTGTTATGATGTTATATGCTCCATTACATACATAATTTGTTCAGCCATTATCTAATTGATGGGGATCCCCTTAATTTCTAGTTCCTTGCTTCTACAAAAAGAGCTGCTATAAATAGTTTTTCACATGTGATCTTTTTCCTCTTTTCTGATCTCTGGTATATAAATGTAGGAGGGGTGTCTTGGGGGCCAAAATGAACACAGAGTTTAAGTTGGGGTCATAGATCTAAACTGCTTTCCTGCATGGCTTCCTATTCATGGCTATCAATTCATAGCTCTACTAATAGTGCATTAATGCACATATTTTACCACAGTGCATCTAGCATCTGTCCTTTCCCTTTTCTGTCACCTTTGCCAATCCCATGGGTGTGAGTTGCATTTTAGAGTTATTTTGATTTTTGTTTCTTGAATTATTAGTGATTTGGAGCATTAAAAAGAAATATGACTATATATGACTCGGATTTCTTCCCTTGAGAACAGTCTTTCTCTATTTTTTACTCCTGTTTCCTTATTGAAAGTATTTCTAGGGGCAGCTAGGTGGCGCAGTACACCTGAGTTCAAATCTGGCCTCAGACACTTGACACTTACTAGCTGTGTGACCCTGGGCAAGTCACTTAACCCCAATTGCCTCACCAAAAAAAAGTATTTCTAAACCAAGTTTTTGTAGAAGAAAGTAGGTGTCTTCTACCCTCCTTTGACTACTTCAGAAAAAAGTGAAGTTCAAGTAGCACCCCTTTCTCAGATTTCTTTGTATAGACTTCTACTTGCACATTCCTATTATGTAGTTCCTCTACTCTTCCTCTCTCTCCGCCTCAGTGTATTATTTTCTTCCTCTGTTTATTTTCTTATTTTAAAATAATCAAAATATAACAAAATCACTCCTATGCTTTCTGTCATATGTGATTTCTTCTTTGACCCTTAGGGACACTGGCATCACTGTCCTTCTATTAGAATGTAAATAAGTCATCTTTACAAAATTTTTTCTGATTGTTTCCATGTATATTTACCTTATCATGTTTCTCTTGACTCTCATATTTATATTTCAAAGTTTCTACTCAGCTTTGGTCCATTAGACTGTGAGCTATTTGAGAAGAGGAACTGGTTTTTGCCTTTCTTTGTATCCTCAATGCTTAGCATAGGAACTGGCACTTAACTGGCACTTAGTAGGTGCTTGAGAAATGCTTATTAACAATTCTACCTGAATTTATTTACTTATTCAGTGTCATACCAATAAAACTATCTAAAAATTATTTTATAGAGCTAGAAAAAATAGTAACAAAATTCATTTGGAAGAACAAAAGGTCAAGAATATGAAGGGAAGAAGACTTCTGGGGTGGATCCAAGATGGCGGAGGAAAGGGAGGAACCTTTAGGAGCTCCCTACACAATCACTCCAAAAGAATATGAAGGGAACTAATGAAAAAAAAAATGCACAGGAAGGTGGGTTATCCATACCAAATCTGAAGCTATACTATAAAGTGGCCGTCATCAAAACTATTTGGTACTGGCTAAGTGGCTAAGAAATAGAATGGTGGATCATTGGAATAGGTTAGGAACAGGAGACACAGTAGTAAATGACTTTAGTAATGTACTGTTTGATAAACCCAAAGACTCCAGTTTCTGGGATAAGAACTCACCGTCTGACATAAACTGATGGGAAAACTCTAAGACAGTATAGCAGAAACTAGACATAGATCAATACCTTATACTGTATACCAACATAAGGTCAAAATGGGTACCTGATTTTGACATAAAGGGTGATACTATAGGCAAATTAGGAGAGGAAGTTTACCTCTCAAATCTATGGAGAGAAGAACAACATATGACCAAACAAGAGAGAGAGAATATTATGAAAAGCAAAATGGATCATTTTGGTTACATTAAATTAAAAAGGCTTTGTAAGAAGAGAAGTTTTAGATTAGAAGATTAGAAAGAAAGCAGAAAGCTGGGAAACAAAAAAATTTAATGTAATAAACATTTTTATTTATAGTTTTGGGTTCCAATTTTTATCTTTCCTTCCCTCCCTCCTTTCCCCCTTCCCTGAGGTGGTAAGCAATCAGATATGGATTATACATGTATGATTATGTAAAACACCATTTTTGTATAAGAAAACTTGAATAAAAGAAAAAATTAAAGAAAGTGAAAAATAGCATGCTTCAGTCTGTGTTGCATTAATATCAATTCTTTCTTGGGAGGTGGATAGTATATTTCAATACTCCTTTGGTATCGTCTTGGATCACTGTATTGTTGAGAAAAGTCAAGTCATTCACAGTTCTTCATCAAACAATACTGCTGTCTCTGTGTACAATGTTCTCTTTGTTCTGCTCACTTTACTATATATCAGTTCAGACAAGTCTTTCCAAAATCATCCTGCTTGTCATTTCTTATCACACAATAATATTCTATCACCATCAAAAACCACAGCTTATTTAGCCATTCCCCAATTGATGGGCATTCCTTTGACTTCCAATTCTTAACCACCACAAATAGAGCTGCTAAAAATACTTTTGTACAAATAGGTCTTTTTCTCTTTTGGGGTATGTGGAAAACAATTTTTATAGTATTTCTGATAAAAGCCTCCTTTCTAAAATATATAGAGAACTAAATAAAATTTATAAGAATACAAGTCATTCACCAATTGAGAAATGGTCAAAGGATATGAACAGGCAGTTTTCAGATGAAGAAATCAAAGTTATCTACTGCCATATGGAAAAAAAAATTCTCTAAATCATTATTGATTAGAGAAATGCAAATTAAAACAACTCTGAGGTACCACTTCACACCTATCAGATTAACTAATATAACAAAAAAGGAAAATAATAAAGGTTGGAGAAGATATGGAAAAATTGGAACACTAATGCACTGTTGATGTGAACATCCAACTGTATCTCAGTCAAACAGACAGAATACAGAAAATAATTGGTGAAAAGTATCAAGCACTGAATTCTAGACTTTTTATTGGAAGACCTCAATGGAAACTTCTCTTTGATGAAATAGCCAAATGTAACAGAGGGAAAACAGTTGGTGTTTTCTGTTGTGGACCCAGTTCTATTTCCAAGACTCTTCATCAACTGAGTAACCAGAACAATGCTTATGGGACAAAATTTGAATACTGATCAAACCATTTTGGAGAGAAATTTGGAACTATGTCCAAAGGGCTATAAAACTGTGCATACCCTTTGACCCAGTACTACCACTACTAGGTCTATATTCCAAAGAAATCATAAAAAAAGAGAAAAAGACCCACATGTACAAAAATATTTATAGCAGCTCTCTTTGTGGTTGCAAATAATTGGAAATTGAGGGGATGCCCTTCAACTGGACAATGGCTGAACAAGTTGTTGTATATTAATGTAATAGAATACTATTGTGCTATAAAAAATGATGAGCAGGCAGATTTCAAAAAAACCTGGAAAGACTTAAATGGATCAATGCTGAGTGAAGTGAGCAGAACCAGGAAAACATTGTACACAGTAAGAGTAACACTGTGTGATGATCTGCTGTGATAGACTTGGATGTTCTCAGCAATACAATGATCCAAGACAATCCCAAAGGACTCATGATGAAAAATGCTCTGCACATGCAGAAAAAGAACTGTAGAATCTGAATGCAGACTGAACCATACTATTTTCACTTATATTTTTTTGTCCTCTCTTGAGGTGTTTCCCTTCAGTTCTGATTCTTCTTTCACAACATGACCAATGTGGAAATATATTTAATGTAATTGTACATATATACCTTGTATCAGATTGGTTGCCATGGGGGGGGGGAGGGAAAAATTTGGAACTCAAAATCTTATAGAAACGCATGTTGAAAATTATCTTTGCATGTAACTAGAAAAAATAAAATACTATTCAACAACAACAACAAAAAAGAAATGCTTATTAACTTGGTCTTTTAATTAGGACTGTCTGGAAGTCCTCCTTTTGGTTGAAGATCCATTTATTCTAGCTAATTGTAGCCAGTCTTGCTGAGTAAATCATTCTTTGTTGTAGGCCCATCTATTCTGCCTTTTGGAATATCTTAGATTTCCATTCAGTCAATTGATTCTATTTCCAAAAGATCTCTTGATGAGCTCTTAATCTAACTAATTAGGTAATGGAGTGAGATAATAATAGTGCATTAGGTAATAAAACCTGGAAAACAGGAATCTTGAGTTCTAGTCTTAGGTGACTTTGAGTAAGTCAGTCAAGGTTTCTAGGTCTGTTGACTCTATAATTATGAGTAAGATAAAAAATTTACATTCAACAATCATTTAAGTACCTATTCTCTCCAAGGCCTTTTCTTTCCAAGGTAAGCAGCATAAGAGACACAAATATGAAACAAGACAGTCTATACCTTCAAGAAGCTTATGATCTACTAAGTGGGCTCTGATAAGCAACGGTCAAAGAATTAAATATAAGCTATTAATAACACGAAAAGATGTTTGTGTCAAAGAAAACTTTAGAATACTACCACAAAGCTTCTAGAAAAACAAAAACAAAACAAAAGTTTAATTCTGGAGGCACAGTGGGGAAACAGGCATTCTAATAGACTGTTGATGAGACTTCAGCCTGATGCAAACATTTTGGACAGTATGACAATATACAAGTCACAAAAATGACTTTTGACTGATAAGTCCTTTGACTATTAGGTCTAAAAGGCAAAAAAGAGTTATCTTTATCTGTATATAATTATTCATATTTATTTTAGTTCTAATGCCAAAAAATCCAAATCAACCTACATGTTAAAGAACCAGGAAATAGGGGGCAGCTAGGTGGCACAGTGGACAAAGCACTGGCCCTGGATTCAGGAGAACCTGAGTTCAAATCTGGCCTCAGACACTTGACACTTACTACCTGTGTGACCCTGGACAAGTCACTTAACCTTCAATGCCCCACAAAAACAACAACAACAAAAGACCCCCCCCAAAAAAAAAAAACCACAAACCCAGGAAATAGAACATTATTCCATAAAAATGAAACACACCAATTAATATCTATATGAAGTGATAAAATAAATACAGAAGAACCAGAACTATCTAAAAACACAACATAAGAGTATTTTTAAAAGAGAATTTCACCACTGCATTAATAGGTTGACATTCAAATTTTTTTAGGCACAGTGGAAAGAGCATTGGATTTGAAGTCAGAGAACCTAGATTCAAATCTGACTTTGACCAATTACTACTTTGTCATCTTGGGCAAGTCACCAAGGACCTGGATTAGCTAACTCTAAAGCTCTTTTCATCTCAAAAATATGTAATTCTGTGATCTCCTTATCTTTTTAAATCCCGTTATCTTCAAGACAGAATGAAACCAGAGCAAAAAAGGAGCACAGTTTTGGTGAAGTCTGGATGGGACACAGAATAAAAGCATCTGATTTGCTTAACTGTTTGTTAATTCTTTTTGTTCTGCCTTATTAAAGGTGGGGAGTTTAGGTTTGTCCTCTCTTTTCTATGTTTAATTGTTTTCATTAATGGTTATTAATAGAATCAAATGAATATATGACAAAGATAAATAACTGTACTGGAAAGGCACAGCAAAAACCATAATACAAAGACTAAGATACCCAGTGAAAAGATCTGTCCTAACCAAAATATTTGAGAAAGAAGAGTCCATTTTCAAGTATAGAAATAGGGGAAGGTTTCACGGAAGAGCTAGGACCTGAACTGAACCTTGAAGGAAAGGAAGAATCTATTTCAGGAATGGGTCAACACAAGAGAAAAGGTACAGTGTAAAGAGGAATGGCTGGAAGGTACAGCATGAGAAGGAGGTTACCTACCATCAGCTGGGAAGAGGATGAGAATAGATGACCTCTGAGGTTCCTCTCAGCTCTAAATTTTAATGGTTCTATGAAAACTAACACTGGTGAAAAATTAAATTAAGCAAATCAGATGCTTTGTGATCCCATTTAAGGGTTTTCTTGGCAAAGATACTGGAGTGGTTTGCCATTTCCTTCTCCTGTGCAGTTTACAGATGAGGAAACTGAGACAAATAGTATTAAGTGACTTGCCTGGGGTCAGGCCAGATTTGAACTGAGGAAGATGAGTCTTCCTGATTCCAGGCCCAGCACTCTGTGCACAATGCCGACTAGCTGCCCCAGTTTCTAATAGGATACTTTTTTTAGTGTGAGTGCTTTTTAGAAGTGTTTGATTTCAAATTTATAGCCACTGTATAACAAATCTCTTTCATAAGACTTTGAAACCATGCTGTAGTTGTAAGTACTGGACTACAAATCAGAGGACTTGGATTCAAATCCTGGTTCTGCCATCTGATGTGTGAGCCTAAGCAAATCACCTAACTTCTCTGGGCCTTCTTTTCTTCAACAGTAAAACCAACTCTAAGTCTATAATCCAGGATGACCAAATGAGGCTTGGGTTTTCTACTACCTGATAAGATGCAAGTAGTAATTCTGAAAATAAGGAGATACTATACAAAACAGTCTAAAATGTGAACTTGTGCTAATTTTCCATGTTTCTTTTAGTACAAGGCAATAATATAGATTTGGATTTTATTGATAATTTCAAAGTCTAATTCATTAAAAGCTTCTATGGAAACATAATGCACGCAATATAGTACACAGATGTAGACTGTTTTTGGTTTGTTGCATCGACTCATCTAGATGTTGTGGAAATAAAGCAGTACTACATAGGCGGGCAGTGCAATAGAAATGAAGACTCAAGAGAACAGGCTCAGTTTCCCAGGAGACACTTAGGAAAGTCCTAAGCTCAGCCCCTTCATCTAAAACAGAGATTTCATTACTTCCACAGGATCATGGATTTGGGGTTGGAAGGGACACCGGAGGTCATCTCCTCCAATATTTTCAATCTACAGAAGAGAAAACTGAGATCCAGGAAGAGGTTAAGTTCCATGTAAAAGGTCCCAGAAGCAAATAGCAGAGTTGGGATTTGAACTGAGATTCCATGACTCCCAAAGTTCAGAACTGTTTCCACCACACAAACAGTGGTATAGGAAAGAACACTACATTGCTATGCAATAAAAAATAATATGAAAAATTCAGAAGAAGGTGGGGAAATGATATAAACTGATGAAAAGTGAAATCACTAGTACTAGGTGATTACAATGAAAAGAAAAGGAATCTTCAGCATTCTGATCATTCAGCAACCAATTAAGACTTCAGGAGCCAAATGGCATACTTCCACATCTAGGCAGGGAGGTGGTAGTTTCTAGGTATGAAATGAGGCATAATGTTGTTGTTTAGTCATTTCAGTCATGTCTGACTCTTCATGACTTCAATTGTTTTCTTGGCAAAGATACTGGAATGGTTTGCCATCTCCTTCTCCAGCTCATTTTCTAGCTGAGAAAACAGAGATAAATGGGGGTAAGTGACTCGCCTGGGATCACACAGCTAGTAAGTATCTGAGGCCAAATTTGAACTCAGGTCTTCCTGACTCCAGATCTTGCACTCTATCCACTGTAACACCTACCTGTTCTACTATATACTACACCTGTATAGAGTCTGATAAACTTCGCAATTATGAGGCAAATGCTTTGTGATCCTTAAAATTCTAAGATAGCAAAATATTATTATTAATAAAATAATGGCAAAATGTTAGTAAGTCACTGATAATGCTTCTTATATAATTCTTACATTTAAATCTGACCTAAAATCATTACTGGAAAGCAAGTTAAACCACCATGAATCTTCTTCATAAGTTCTAAGAGTTTGTTGAATGCATACTCTGATATCAGTTAACAAGCATTTACTAATTGTTTATATCAAGCCAGTCACTATGTTATGTGCTGGAGATACAAAGGCAAACAAAAGTATGGTCCCTGACCCTCAAGAAGGTGGAGAAGACCTCTAATGAAGAAGTCCATATGCAAACAGCCAAGTATATAAAAGCTACAAACAATGAAAATGGGAGGTGAGCTTAGAGGAAGGCAAGGCATAGTAGTGGAAGTGACTGGGAAAGGTCCCTGGCAGCAAGTGGGATTTGAGCTAAGTCTTGAAGGAATCCAGGGAAACCAGGAGAAAGAGTTGGAGGGAGTGAATTTAGGCATAGGGGACAGACTGTGAAAGTATATGGAATAAGGAAATGAGTGTTTTGTGAAAGGAAGAGTCAGGAAACCTGAGTCACTGGATTGCAGACTATGTGGAAGGCAGTAAGGGGGAAAGAGACTGTAAAGGTGGGAAGGAGCCAGGCTGTGGAGTGCTTTCAGAGTCAAACTGAAAATCTTATATTTGATCCTAAAGGTAACTGTTACTGGAGTTTACTGAGTAGAGGGATGATGTGGATAGACCTCAGCTTTGGCAGCTACACAGAGGATGGAGAGGAATAGAGAGACCATCGTGACATGAAGCATAAGCAGAAAGCTCCTGCATGAGGCAATGAAGGAGCCCAGAGAAGAGGCATAAACAAGAGATGTAATAAAGACAGCAATGCTAGGATTTGACAAGAGATTGGACATATGGAATGAGAGTGAGGAGATGAAGATGACATCTAGGTTTCAAGCCTAGGTGACTGGGAAGATAAGACTGCCCTAGAAAACAGGGAAATTCAGAAGAAGGGGGAGAAGAAAAAAATGTTCTTTCCATCACCATCCACCAGTCCTTGAGAGTAAAGACTGTTACTCATTTTTATCTTTGTAGCTCCAGGGCAGAGTCAAGTCTAGTAGGCATCTTGCACAAAGTAGGTGTTTAATTAATGCTTGCTGAACTGAATGAGTTTAAGACATGGTTTAAAGTAATCAGGTTAAGAAACCTAACTTTCCCCACTATTTTGTTCACAAAATACTCTAGAACTGCAAGGGCTCTTAACCAGGTGTCTGTGAGCTTAAAATGTGTGTGCGTGTGTGTGTACACACACATAGAGAGAGAGAGAGAGAGAGAGAGAGAGAGAGAAAGATAGCTGTATTTCAATGTAATGGCTTTCCTTTGTAATCTTATAGATTTTATTTTATGCATACACCATATTATTTTGAGAAGGGGTCTGTAGGATCCACCAAATTTCCAAGAGGGTCTATGACACACAAAAAAGTTAGGAACCCCTGTTGAAGAACTTCTCTTTGTCAAAATGTCCTGCTCAGCATTATTTATAATCTGTATTGCTCGTCATCTTTGTGTGACACTGCTGATCGGCAACATTATGAATATGTGATTTTTGCTAACTTTCCAAATGCTTGAAAATTTCCATCCATACTGAACAGAAAACAAATTAAGAAGCATTTTTGTTTAATATCAAAACAAAAGCAATAAAAATCATATAAGAATAATGAATACTTTCAAAAATTTTAAATACTAAATATTTTTGAAATAAATATATCAGTAACAAATTGGAAAAAAAATATTTATTCGAAATTTAAAACAAGTTACTACCCCCTGGGAATACCTCATACTAACTGTCACCATAGAAAAAAAGAAAAAGTCTGACGGTTGGGGTCTATGACATGGTATTTATAATCCCTATGCAGCATGCTCTATTGAGGGCTACTGCAGAGTTAAAGCTGAATTTTTCAATAAGGTTCACAAGTCCGGAGGTTAAATACACATGAATTAAGAGTGTTTAATCCAACTACAGATACCATCTTTTCATATTTAAAGTAGCTTTCTTTAAACACTATAAATACAAAAAACATGAGCTGTTTCTAATAGTAAATACACAGAAATCTCCAGCATGTTTTCAGAAAAGCCTAAAAGTCAAGTTAAAAAAAACAAAAAAACTTTCAGCACATGTTGTCTTTCCTTTAAAAAAAAAAAAGAACTCTGTGTAAGGTGTATTGCCAAAAATCATAAAACTTTACTGAAAAATAAAAAAGTATTATTTCAGACTGTCAGAAAAATAATGTAATTATTACTAGCAACATGAATGCACAAAAATGATAACACTGCCAAGGTTTTACATGTGTATAAGCGTACACATAAATATGTATATACACACATAAATAAAAGTTAAACAGTTTCTACCTGTTTTTGTGTACTGCCTTTCAGATATTGTTCTCCTAGAGTAATGGCCTCTGGTGCTGTCTAACATGAATTCACAAAACTCAATGGCTCATGCTTTTTCAAAGCTTAATGCTAAGTTTGCAGAACAAAGTAGCCTTTTTTCTCTCTTTCTCTCTGTGTCTCTCTGTCTGTCTCTGTGTCTCTCTCTTTTTGGTGGGTACAAGTATGGGGACCACAGGAACAGTTAAATTCATGGCATGGTTGGTCTACCACACAGTCGGGGGAATTCTTTAAATAGAGCCTGTCACTCTCTTGGCCCATCAATGGGATTTCCTTCTCAAACTGCTGATTCGTTCAGGTACACAACAGAGGAAATTTCAGTTAACCTTTGTTTCACCCCAGGGAAAAATCTGTCTGAAAGTATAAAATGAATAGATTAAAAAAAAAAATAAGCAGCTCAGCCACAGGGCTATTCTCCCAGTCCTCACTGCAGCTTAGGTTAAAAAGAGAAAAAGGGACAGTGGAATGTTTCATTCCTAATGGGAAATTAATGTATAATATGGAACTCAGAAATCTGGTTGGTCACACTTTTATTTTGATGAACAAACCAAACCATATACACTTTTTGTTTAAGGATGGCCAACTGTTGCCCTTTGATAACAGAAGCTTGGGAGAAATGAGCTGTATCCTTATAAAGTGTTATTAAGACGATATAATGAGGTTATTATAAGAGAGGCGGTATTGGTGAGGTTTAAAAAAATGCCTGAACTTGCAGAAAAGGGACTGAATTCTAGCTCTGTGGGCATAAGGCCGCACCTCTTTAAACCTCCTTTTCCTCATAGAGAAAATGAAGGGTCTAGAATTTCTAAGCTTCCAATAATTCTATGCTGTCCACAAAATTTAAATACTTGATAACCAATTTTTTTAAAAATCCTCTTTTGAAGAGAAAATAATTATTGATTTTGAACTTTCAAATGAGATATCTGAAAAACAGTATGAAAGATTCCAGTTTAAGGAAAAATGTAGAGGTATGTGAAGGAAAGTGGCCCTCTAGTTGAGAATTTATATGGTATAAAGGTAAATGGAAGCATTCAACATTCTATTTGTAAGTGTTCTATTTGCAAATGATGGAAGAATTGTAAATGCAGAGGTTATAGTTGTGAAGCATTGGAAGAGGGATTTTTTGGGTTACTCTGAAAAGTGAAGCCTTCTTATTTTTACTTGTTTTCTTTGTAGAAATGGATGTTTGAAATAAAGTAACCAGAATGAATTATCTTAAAATGATTCCCAAAAGCCAAGCAAAAGACTTGATGTAAAGCTGCCTATAGTGCCCTATCATTATAATTCCCGTACACAAGTAAAGAAGAACAGTATAACTTCCAAATAAAGTAGGAAAATCGATTTCACTCTATGGGGTCCGGGCACTTTCAAAAGAGAAAGATAATTTAGTATCTACTTTGCTCGGGAGCTTACTCTTTTTGATTTTCTATCTGCAGGGTAAGAGATATTGTTCTTGTGCCTAAAGGCCCCAGGAGAGAGTGGACAAGACATTGGTACCAGCATCCTTTATTCTTTCCAAAATTATAAAGAATTCATTGCCCTCTTTCAATTCAATTGAATTTAATTCTTCAGCCAAATTAGGGATAAAACCCCCAAAGAGTCCTTATCTTTAAAAGCCTTACATTATTCTGGGGAAAACAACAAGTACATAAGTAAAACTGTTAAATATACAGAGTATATTTTTCTATGTATATGTATATAAATACACATGCATCCATACAAAAACTGGGGTTGGATGGCACTAACAACCATAGAGATGAGGAAAGGCCTTCTTTAGGAAATAGTACTTGACCTTTGCTTTGGAGGAAGCTAGTGATTTTAAAATGCAATGTTGAGAAGGGAGAGCATTTCATGCCTGAGAAAAGGTTAAAAACAACAATCACACATCTATATAGGTCCATTTATGTGTGTATGTGTGTATGTATGTATGCATGTTATATGTGTGTGTATTAAATCTCCAAGCAACAAGGAATAAAAAAGCTTTCAAAATATACACTTATCAGAACAAATCAAAACAGACTGAAAACAGCATGTGGTACTATATCACCCCCATCATTCTGTGTTTTTGGAGTTGATCCTTAAGATATTTTCAATAAGGCTATAGAAAATTAACTTACTTTTATTCAATTGCCAAGAGCAGTTTTTGCAGAACATTAAAATTAAACAGCAGAGAGTGAGTTATCAATATTGTTTCTATTTGAACACTCACTGAAAAAAGATACGAATGAGATTATTATGGTCGCAATAATAATTATTAAAGCTTAGGAGGGAAAAGATGAAGACTCTAGGATCATTAGAAATATAACAAATTCCAGAAATTAGATCTAATAATGAAGCAGGTTGACAAAAACAGCACAAAAATATCTTGAAAGGGAAATAGGCATACTTAAATTGGAATTATGAAAAGTTTGATTTGGTGCCATTTAAAAAATCATCAGAAGAAGAGATGAGACATACAACATAAAGAAGAAAATGAAGCTAGTGACTAGAGCTCAATAAACTCAAAGGCTCTAGCTATTGGAGTAATGAATAACTATTCAACAAAAACTGTTGGGAAAAGCAAATATTCGTCTGTCACAAATCATTAAACACCCAACATTTCACACTATATACTAATACAAGTACCAGATGGATATACAGCTTAGACCTAGAAGGTGACAACATAAACAAATCAGAATAGCAAAGGTTCTATGTCTAAGGAAGAATGTATAACTATACAAGTGATAGAGAGGAACCCAGAAGATAAAAATGAACGTTTTTGGTTATATAAAATTTAGGGGTTTGGGGGGGGGGTAAAACCCTAATGCAGCTAAGATGAAAAGGGAAACATTTAACTAGGAAAAAAGTAACAAATCTGATAAAGTTCATATAAATAAATTTAAAATATGTATACACATACATACATGCATCTACATATATATGTATACATGTGTGTATATGTATATATCACTCTATTATCTCTGACTCAAATTTAAAGAATGAGAACCATTCATTCCCCAACTGATACAGGCAGTTCTCAAAGTAATCCAAGTTATCAATCCTAGCTTTATTCTAGTTTTCTTTCTAGATTGCTCCACTTCAGGACCCCTGCCTTGAAGCCTGCTCTTCAGGCTGTGAGTTCCCTGGTCACTAGCAGCAATTGTTGAGGGGGTTCTAGCCACAATCCTCACTCCATTCCCATCTCAATTCATTTTCCAGCCTGCTCCAGCTTCCCACCTTTCCCTTGCATCAGGGGAAAGGTACCTTTTCCCCATTCCTTTCCTCCCAGTTCCCCTTTATATTTTATTCTTCTACCTATTAAAATTCTTAGTAAAGTACAGGCACATAGTGAACACTTAATGTTCTATTTATCTAGCACCATATTTTAAAATGCTCCAAATTACTAATATTTAAAGAAAGTTAAATTAAGGCATCTCTGAGATTCTATTTCATACCCATCAAATTGGCAAAAATGATACAAAAGGAAAATTGTAAGTACTGGTGGAGTGCCAAGAGAACTGGCATATTAATGTACTGCTGATGGCACTATGAATTGGTAGACATTCTAGAAAGTAACTTGAAACCATACCCCCAGAGTAACTAAACTATGCATACCATGTGATGTCACATTACCTCTAACATTAGGTCTATACCCCAAAATGACATACCAAAAATATTTATAGTGTGTGTGTTTTTTAAAAATAGAAGCAAATAATTGGAAACCAGGAGGATATGCATCTATTGGGGAATACCTGAATAAATTGTTCCATTAAATGAAATGCAACAGCAGTGTGCCAAAAAGGATCAAAAATACACTTTTAGGGAAACCTCAGAAGACTTGTATGAACTGAGTGAAATTAGCAGAAAAAAGAAAATAAATTTATATTATAACGATGTTGTAAAAATGAGCAACTTTGAAAGATCTAAGAACTCTGGTCAGTGCAATGAATGACTAAGCATGATTCCAGAGAGCCAATGATGAAGAATAAGAATGCTAACTCACCTCCTAATAAAGAGGTGATAGATGGACTAATTTGTAGAGATACCCATTTTTGGACATAGCCAATATTGGGATTTGTTTTCAATGACTGCGTATATGGTATAAGAGTTGTTTTTCTTTTGCTTTATTGCTTTTATATAGGGAAATAAAATGTTTTTTACCTGAAAACATTTTTGAATAGTCCTTTTTGAGTTTAAATTTAGCTAGCAAACCAATTATACCTATTGCAGCAATTTTCAAAAGCTGTTATCTGTCATAACCATCATGAAAAAAATTATTTTCCAGTATTTGTGAAAAAGGATATAAAACTTTTAAAGATCTGAATCCAAAAGTATATGTGGCAACTACTGCAGCAGTTCTTTAAGAATCTTAAGAGTAATGATGGAGTTATCAAGGAATTATAAGGATAGGTATCAAAAATGACTAAGAGCGAAACAACTTGAGGCAGCTATTAAAATTTTGTGGTAAGGCATTGGCTATACCAAGATCTAGCTAATATGTGCAGCATTAAAACCTGAACTCCTTATCTCCCAATTGAAGATAACAAAAAAGAAACATTGAGAATGAAATCCAGAAAGCAAAAACATATCAGAAATTCTAGATTCTTTTAATTGGGGGAAGAAAGGGGGAATAAGCATTTATATAGCACCTGCTATGTATAAGGCAATGCACACTAAGTACTTTTAAAATATCATCCCATGGGGGGGGGGGGGCAGCTAGGTGCTGCAGTGGATAAAGCACCAGTCCTGACTGAGTTCAAATCTGGCCTCAGACACTTGACACTTACTAGCTCTATGACCTTGGGCAAATCACTTAACCCTCATTGCCCTGCAAAGAAAACACCCCCAAACAGAAAACATCCCATTTGGCTTAATTTAATTAATTTAATTAATTATTAGTTAAATTTAATTAGCCACTGAAAGAAAAACTCAAAAGGTCAAGATGACACAAGGAGTCAAAGAAGTACAAAAACTATAAAACAATTCAAGATCACTCAAAAGTTTTAATACAGAGGCTTGAGAAATAAATCAGAGGCAAGAGAGAATCTACAAAGAAAGAGGATATGAAAAATGTCTAGTTATCACCATGGTTATAAAAAGTCCAACACAGTGAAAATGCAAGTTAGATAAAATGAAAAACAGAAATTTCATTTTTTATATAATGAATGACAGAAGTTATTATCAAGGTAGCTGATAAACTTTAACTTCTCTGAAAAAAATGAAAAGCAGAAGAAATGAGTAAGATCCAGGATTGTTGATTTAAGTGCTTCACAGTGGGACATGAAAATACTAGCAAGGCACTTTAGTAGCTTCCTTTCAGATGTAATCTCACTTTTAAAAATATAAGATACTACATATCTATTACCAAAGGATTAAAAATACTACTTCCCCTTCCAAATATGGTCTGATTATGAGTTTAAATATTTTATGCAAAACACAAAGCTTTTACCATGAAAAATATATAGACACCAATAAGAAAATGAGCATGCCAAAAATCCTAGGGATACAAAAAAATTACTGATTCTGACATTTCAAACTGCTCAAAAGTGCTATTTTACACAAATACACAGACACACACTTCCTCCCTTTGTTGATTATCCATCAGTTTTGTACTTGTGGCTTATTCTTATACTACAAATACATAAAATAGAATCATGTATAATGAGAACACTAAATATAGTGTTCACTTAGAATGCCACCAATACAATAATGTCAACAATAATTCATAGAAAACATGGCATTTTGGGGAGACAATTTTCTAAGACCATTATACAGCTACCTGGCCTTAAATCCATCATATTCCTCCTAAACAGAACTAAATTATAGCTCCCCCAAACCAAAACATCTTATTAATCACTTTATTCTTCACTGGATCTGAATCAGGTCAGGACTTGTAGTTTTAGGTTCAATATTGCAACATAAGATACTCATAGATGGTAACAACAGTTAACAAAAGTAGATATACATAGTTATAGAAGGAGGGTATTTAACATTTAGCATTGAGGACACCTGGAAGTGATTCAAATGAGCTAAGTATAAGAATTGCCAGCATCTCCTCTATTCCCTGCTTTGTACTCAGGTGATGAGGAAGTAACATTAATAGTCTGAACTTTTAGTTTCCTGAGCCAAACAAATCTCTAGGAATGTTTCAGTATCTTTTAAGGAAAAAGTAGTCTAATTTGTAAGGGGGAGAAGGGTTAGAATAGTGTTCCTAACACACAACTGATGGGATATGGATGACATTAAACTATATGGCTCCAGTGAAAAACATATTAAACAGCTCTTGGGTAATATTTCTCCAATGATACTAAAATATTATTTGGACTTAAGCGTAAAATTCTTGACATACATTAAGGAACAAGAGACTCTGAGCTTTAGTCCAGAGGTTACAATAAGTCAATGGATGAAGGTGATACCTTCTGTTCTTGTCCAGGCAAGATGGAAAATCTAATAACATGATAGAGAAAATTGTGGCTGGCTATGTTAACTTATTGGCATCCTGAAATCAAATCTGAATGGCAAGAATATGTTTGAATCAATTAATACTTATACAATACCATTCTTGATGTACACTTTTGGAATAATAAAGTACATTCTAAAAGTATGACCAAAAAATCTGTATAATATTAATGAAATATACAAAAGTGGTAAAGAATACTTCTGTGACAAAAATAAAAAATTCTCCAGCAAATAACAAGTAAAAAACATACAGAAATACTTCTGGAATAAGCAGAAATCACTTCATCAAAGTAAAGGCTGATAACAGGTACATGTCATTATATTTATAAATTAAAACAAAAAGTAGCTTACAGGTCCTTCATGGGCAACTTCAGTATGGATTCATCCAACAATATACCAACAATTAAACACTTATCAAATGGCTAAGTCATGTGCATCTGTTTGTAGAAATGGAGGACTTTAGGATAGTCATTTAGGGCCAGCTCACTGATGCCACACTCATCTGAAAGGAGTTCACACTTTATCATAATGATAAATATAGATTATTGTGCAAGGAAAGGATGGGATTAGTGCAGCAAATTAATGCAGTTCATAAAAATTTAGCACTGACAAGGTACCTAGCAAGACATGACCTGGTGGTTAGAATTATCTACTAGCAGCTTATCTTTCATGAATACACAACAAATGCGTATACTAACTTGAAATATCTCTGAACTATAATTACCTAGCTATAACAAAAATTAAAACAAAAACCTTAGGAACAACGTTTGAAAGAGATGCTGTCATCCCAAATAACCAAAATTTCAAAATTACTTTGAACTAAATGCTTTCAAACTAAAGCGAATATGGGGAGATCAAAATCATAAAGGAGGGGGCAGAGCCAAGATGGCAGTGGAAAGACATTAAATGCACAGAGCTCCTGACACAATTACCCCCAAAATAGCAACACAACAACCCTTGGGGCAGCAAAACCCACAAAAAGACAGGGCGAGGATTACTTTCCAGGCAAAAACTGATTAAAGGGGGCTGTGCTAGGCTGCAAGCAGAGTCCAACCCCACAATCGTCTTCTGGAACTAAGCTTACGGTTGGGTGACAGGGCTGAATGGCTGGTGGGGGGCAGGGGTGGGAATACAGGGGCGTCCTCAGGACCTAAGGAAGAATGTGGCTATCCCACCCCAGCTGGGTACCAGGAAGGAATCCTAAGTGGCGGGAGGCCCAGGTTGGGGAGGGCACAGGCACGTTGAAGCTAAGAACCACAGCACACAAAGTTCTCCTGGCTGGTTAATTAGCAAGTTGGCTTGAGGTTATCTTTGGTCCAGAGAAAAGGCCAGGCAAGAGAAAAGCCTGCCCTCCCTCAAAAAGAAACACCTGGGACCCTCTGAAGCTGGGGGCAGTGTAGCTTGGAAGTAGGGCGCCACTGTAAGAGGGAGTTAAAAGTCAAGTAAAAGACAGCAAGATGAGCAAGGAAAGAAAGTTGAGAACTAAAGAAAGTTTCTTTAGCGACAAGGAAGATCGAGGTGCACCCTCAGAAGAGGATAACAACCTCAGGGCCCCTATATCCAAAGCTTTCAAGAAAAATATGAATTGGTCTCAGACCATGGAAGTGCTCAAAAGGGACTTTGAAGAGAAGGTAGGAAAGATAAAAGGAAGATTTAGAGAGGTGGAGGAAAGAATGGAAAGAAAAGTGAGAGCAATGCAGGAGAGTCATGAGAAAAAAGTCAACTGCTTGAAAAGCCAAATGGAAAAGGTGATACAAAAGCTCTCTGAAGAAAATTGTTGCCTAAGAATTAGGATTGAACAAAGGGAAGCTAGTGACTTTATGAGAAACCAAGACACAGTAAAGCAAATCCAAATGAATAAAAAAATAGAAGGCAATATGAAATATCTCCTTGGAAAATCATAAAGGAATAGGATGAGTGAGGTACATATCATCCCTATTGTCCTGTCTGCAACTGAAGTTGTTGTAAGGATACTTTCAAAGAATGAGCTTGCATCCTCATACTTTTGTCCCATTACTGTTATGATATGATAAGATAAGATATTCTATCTGCCTCTGCAAGAGTCTCTACAACACTGAATTTTAATAAAGAAAATAATGTCAGGGGGCAGCTAGGTGGCGCAGTGGATAGAGCACCGGCCCTGGAGTCAGGAGGACCTGAGTTCAAATCTGGCCTCAGACACTTAACACTTACTAGCTGTGTGACCCTGGGCGAGTCACTTAACCCCAATTGCCTCACCAAAAATTAAATTAAATTAAATTTTTTAAAAAAGAAAAGAATGGCGGAATAATGACTTGTTTTAAGGTCATTTCTAGCTGATCTCTATGAAAAACAATGAGAAAGTGATAATTATAACAGATAATAGTTATGGTGATAGTCTTATTAATGTGAAGACTAGGCTTATTGCAAGTCACTTTACCTCTTTGGTTTTATTTGTTAAAAAGAGGACGAGACAATGACTGAAGGTCCCTTCTAGTTCTAAGTCTATGATCTTTACAACAGTCATAAGTAAAAAAATCAAACAAATAAAATTATTACAAACAGTAGTAAGATAGGTATTGTTTTACCTGATAAATCAAATAAATCTTTATTCATCTAGACATCAAACATAATTACTTTGGGGTTCAAATGCTTATTTTATTGTACTGTATACAAGATGTCTATTAACTATTCTTGATTATATGGAATAAGATCAAATATAATTGTTCATTGGAAATATTTCAAAATATACACATACAAATACACACATACATATCTTTAAAATAAAACTGAAATTTCCGTTTAAACTGCCTGCACAAACTGTGTTAGTGATTAATAGGCAGATCTTCAGTTTCTTTTATTGTACTTTCGGAGCAGGTAGTTAATAAATTGGGAACTTTATCAAAATAATATTTTGAAAAATTATTATCCAGTTTTCCCAAATGCCGTCATTTTATCTTTTTTGATCAGAATGTAAATTTAAGGACCTTGCACTGATTTATTTACAGTACGACAGTACAAATTTCCACCAAACATTAAAGTTTCAGGAGGTAATTTCTTTTGTACAATTCATTCCTTTATATTATCATTATTAAAAATTGTGATTTTTCTTTAGCTCAAACCATGAGAGAACAACCCAGACCTCTAATTTCACTGATACAAGAAATAACTAGTTTCAAACTTCCTTTACTTGCACAGATCAATAACATGTCTAACTAGTCTTAGAGAGTTGCCTCGAGGACAAAATGGTGAAAGAACTTATGTATAAGAATATAAAACTAGGGTTGGTCCTTCTGCTTAGACTAAGTTGGTGTCCCTGCTTCGTGTATCTTTCTACTCAAAAAGTTCCAATGTATCCTCTGACATGGGGCTCAGGATAAGTCAGAAGTTTCTCCTATGAGAAGAAAAACCAAAGATGACCAGATAACAGGACAGCCATATGGAGGAATCAAAGGACTATTAAAGTTTAGCTTGACCAACTAGATATCAACACAGACACACCTAAAAAGTAAGGGGAGATAAAAGTCTATAGTAGCAAAGTCAATTAGCTGTTAGCTAGGAGACAAGAGATAACCCTAAAGGTCAGGACCTTCATTTCAAAAAAATTCCCCTCCACTCTCAGGAATATGACAAGCATCCAAGTTTTCCCCACCCGCAAAGGGAACTTTCCAGTTTTCAAGTGGACATCCCATCTATCCTCTATAAAAGCTTTTGCTTTCCCTCTGTTTGAAGAGGAGAATGTTTCTAAGCCCTCCTCCCTGAAGGGTGCAGTCTTTGACTTCCCACTTGGTCACTTTCCTAGCACCAACTAAAAGACCACTTTAATTCTGATTTAATATATTTTTTTTTTAGTGAGGCAATTGGGGTTAAGTGACTTGCCCAGGGTCACACAGCTAGTAAGCGTTAAGTGTCTGAGGCCAGATTTGAACTCAGGTACTCCTGACTCCAGGGCCGGTGCTCTATCCACTGCGCCACCTAGCTGCCCCGACCACTTTAATTCTAATTGGACTGTGTAGGAGAGTGTAATTCTTTACTGTGGAATACCTAAGGACCACCCCCTGACCCTCCTCCCTCCCCTATTACTCTAGGATCAAAACCAAACTCCTTTGTTTGGCATTTAAAATACTTTACAACATGGCTCTAAACTACTTTTCTAGACTTAATACCTATTACTCTCTTTTTCACACTCTTATAATCAAGCCAAACTGGCCTTCTTGTAATTCCTCAAATATGGCATTCCATTTTGCCTGATATATACTCCATCTTTATTTCTTCTTAAGATGCAAAGCTTCCTTCAAAGCTCAGTTCAAGGGCCATCTCTCATATAAGGCTTTTCCTACTTTCCCTAGCTACCAATCCGGCATCCCCACACATTACCCTGTATTTATATTCTATATATTTAGCATATAGATGCTATAATGGACACTTCCTCAGGAAAAACTGAGATCTGTGAAAGACCTTAGCTTAAGAAGGCCTGGTCCACCTCCAGCCATCCTGATCAATATCGTGCCACTGGGCCCAGATGGCTCTGGAGGAGACAGTGAGGCTGGTGACTTTGCACACCTCTGCCTCACTTAAATCCAATTCATGGCAAGTCATGACATCATCCCAATGAGGACAAAAAACAACCAATGTTCTATAAGAGCTGTCCCACTGAAGACCCAACTGGCCAGCTCCAATTGGGCTAGGCAGCTCGCTCGCTCCCTCCCTCCCTCCCTCCCTCCCTCCCTTCCTTCCTTCCTTCCTTCCTTCCTTCCCTCCTTATTTCACTCTCTCCATATAGGGAATCATACCCTCCCTTACCTGCCTAAGCTCTGCCCAAGGAAATATAAGCTTGATTGTCTGGCGAAATCTCACAAGATATCTTGGGGTTTACAAGTTGATTTCTTCTAAGGATCACTCCTTAAACACAAATAACTCTGGCCCTCATTGATTGGCCACCAATAGGTCCAAACCCAAGCCTAGTTTGGTCTCTTGATGGTTCAGAGTGGGAGTAAAAAGCAATTGTTTCTATTTTGGCCAGAACCCCTAAGGGTCTTCTTCCAAACTCCAATTTATTTTCTTAGGGAAAGACTTAGGCAAAGAAGCCTTTCTTTGACTCATTTCTTACCTAGCCTTAATTACTGAATGAGCATTGCCTCAGACAAACTGAGACCTGTGAAAGACCCTAGCTTAAAAAGGCTAGGGTCTTCCACTGCCTGCGCCATCTCCAGTCATGCTGATCTATGGACTCAAATGGCTTTTGAGGAAAGAGTGAAGCTGGTAACTTTGCACAGGCCTGTCTCACTTAAATCCACTTCACTTGCAAGTCATGATATCACTCCAATCAAAGGACAAAGAACAAGAGCTATAAACCTCCATGTTGTTTCTGCCATAGGATGTAAGCACCTTGAGCACAGATATTATTTCATTTTTGTCTTGGTATTCCCAGCACTCAGAACAGTTCCTGGCCCTGTTTAAGAAATGCTTGTTGACTGGTTGATTGCTGAATCTAAATTCAGCCCTCTAACCTCTTCAGCAGGTTGACCATGAGCAGGATACACAATGTATATATTATAGAAAGAAAGAGCTCAGAATGGCTGTAACTCAATTTGGCTGAAATACCCTTTTGTCTTTTTGCATAAATTTAAATACATTTTTCTTCTATATATCACGGACTTATAATCTATGCCAAGCAGAGGTGTGGTTTTTTTTGGCTTTACAATACCTGCCATTCGGGACAGCTAGGTGATGCAGTGGATAAAGCACCAGCCCTGTATTCAGGAGGACCTGAGTTCAAATCCAGCCTCAGACACTTGACAATTACTAGCTGTGTGACCCTGGGCAAGTCACTTAACCTTCATTGCCCTGCAAAAAAAACAAAAACACCCCAATACCCGCCATTCATATTTAAGTCAATAATACGAACCCTAAATCAGGATTCCTCTACTGTGATTAGTTGGCTACAGGTCTCAGATTTCTTAATCATTTTTACTGTCAGAAAGAGATGAAACTAGGCAAGTCTTCTTACCACACCATCTAGGGATTAAAAAAAAGTGAGGAAAAAAAGCTACCCCAGCTATAGCCCATCCCATTTCAACAACTCTGGCTAAACTTGTAAGTATTTCCTATTATAAATCACATCCCCAAATTTTCAGTTTGTTAATGGTTATCTTTAGGTTTGGGGCCCTATAATAAGTTTCTCTTAACACTGATCTCATTTAACACCTAGACCAGAATCTAATTATATGTAACAGGGACTAAAGTTGGCATATACAAATATTTGTAAATACAAAGCTTTAAAAATCTATCTCATTCATTATGGATGCTAGTTTTCCCCTCATAATAAAAATGTTTTAAAAAGGCAACCTTAGATATGATAGTAACTATAATCAATATTGGATGCTTGCTGTCTTGGGGGGGGGGAGGAGGAATTGAAACTAGAATTCTTACAAAAACAAATGTTGCAAACTATCTCTACATATAACTGGGAAATTATAAAATACTTTTATTAGGAAAAGAGATATGATAGTTACAAAAATAAATTTAAAAGTAAAGGTGCCAGATTCATAGTATACTGCTGAGAAAATTTCATCCTTAAATCTCAACTATGAAAATCAAAGAGTAATGCTAGAATCTTCTTTAAGGATAGTATCAAGAATTACCCTGAATATTCATGTCCATATAATTACTTCTGCATATTACTCCAATACTTCAAAAGAATCATGGATTCACTAGTGTGGGGTACTCCCTTCATTAACACATTACACTTTAGTGGATGGTCGTTATGTGTGGCTATGGTCAAAGCAGAAATCATCAGTTCATGGTCAACCTACTAGAGATGAATCTTTCTGAATGGTGACACGTTGGCTCTATGACCAGAAAAATCCTGAATGCCCTTCTGGCTTGGCATAACTTGCCAGGCCATTGACTTTGATATTAAAGCTGTTACAAAGCTATCTTTTGTCTCAATTCTTACCTAGCCCTTAGTCATCGTATGGGCATTGACTCAGACAAACTGAGACCTGGGAAAGAACTTAATTTAGAAAGGCCAAGGTCACATACTACATCCATGCCATCCCCAGTCATCTTGATTTGTCTTACCACTGGACTTTGATGACTCTGGAGGACAGAGTAAGTCTGACAACTTTGCACAGCTATGCCTTACTTAAATCCAATTCAAGACCAAGTCAAGAAATCACCCTTATGATGTCATTGGTCCTCTTCAAGAATGAAGGACACAACATCATTTCCATACCATGGTGAAGTACCAGAAAAGGGAGATCAGCTAGCAACAATCAACAAATTTAGGATGAAAAGGACAACCAAAAATTGTTATTTTTAATATAAAATATAAACCCATGTCCAAGACATTTTGCTATATAATATAATAATAGGGAACAGCATAAAGAGGAAGTGTTTCCCCTGGAGGAAAAAGAGTTCAATAAGTCACTGCTCCCATACAAACTGAACACTGAAGCTGATGCAAATGAAGTACAGGATTGGAAACAAGTAAGGGTATTAGAGAAATCAGGCAAGAATAATTTCTAATAAAAGCTGAAAATATAACACACCGCACCTAATCTAGAAACTGATGCTTATTATAATCATATGCATTATCATTATAACATTAACAAAAGTAAAATCTTTTAAGCTGATGATATTTTTATACCTCTGTGAAGAAATAATTCCTTATCTTCCATTAAGATAATACACAGACTAACTTACTTGAGATCATTTAAGAAATAATGCTTTTCTATAAGACAATTCCAAAGGAAATGAACCAAAGTACATCTTACCAGAGTAATAGCCAAAGGATTTCCAGGGTAGTACTGACGAAAAGAATATACAACAATCCTGGTAGTAATCATCATTTAAAAAGGACAATAAGGGAGGAGTGACCCTACTTTAAACACTCTCTTCTCAAAAACCAAAACAACAACAACAACAAAAAGCAGAAAAAATTGCTAGTATACAAAAGGACACAAAAGATAACTATAACTGTAAGCTGACAGACAAAAGGACAATCCTTGATGGTCAAAACCACAGATGAGCAACATTTGTTAATTCATGGAAAAGTTTGCAAATATATCTTAAAATCAACTTAGTGTTCTAGGTGGTACCAGGAGGGGGCAGCTCACCACTGTAACTATAAAGAAAATCTGAAGAAGAAAAATTCCTACTGCCTGCATCAGATGAAGAATCAACTTCATCCTCTACCCTCTCAACTAGAGAAAAGTTAAAAGATATTTCAGATTAAAAATTTTCAGAGATTTTTTATGAGAACTTAGAATTATCATAATAAAGGAATAGGAATTTTTAAAAATTCCCGTTCTTTTCAAATAGAACCTAACACTGTCATTATAGTAACTTACACTTATTTTTTCACATTTCAACATCCTCTTAAAATACAATAAATCTGCCCATGTCTATCAGTCTACTACATGAAATTTTACAAAAATAAATTGATAAGCAATGACAGTACCAAGGCTGTGGTCTTTATTCCTGTTCTAGGCCAGGCTTAACTAGGACCAGCCCAATGCTTCAGTCTGCAGACAAATGCAATGAGACACTCACAGGTCATAAAATATTTAATAAAAAAGTTTACCCTACCCACAAATCAATAAGGATACAAATCTTATTTCAGGTGGATAAAGTTCTCTTCTTATTGTTTGCAGAAGCACCTCATCGGAATTATGTTGACTCTCATAGAAGGGGTAATTCCATTATATCTGAGGAGCCCAAACTCTTCATAGGTTGGGTTTTTTTATCCCTCAAGTGGCCAAGAAGCCACACTAACTGTTCAAGGCGCTAGAGATTAATTGGTTTCCAAGGATAGCTTCCTTGCCTCTTTAAAAAGAAAAAGCCTAGGGAAAAGAGATGACACTTCCACCACAATCCACCCATAGGTAGAAAGGTACAACAAATATGATAAGGGACCTTTTACCACAAAAATGGCCCTAGGGTTTCTACTAGTTAACCATGACCTCAGGGATGTGAAAAACCTGACTCAAGCAGCACCAGAGGAAGTTTTTGTGGTTAAGTTGTTTTTTCTAGGCAGAGATGCTGAAGAGGTTTGCCGTTTTCTTTTCCAGCTCATTTTACGGTGAGAAAACTAAGGCAAACAGGGTTAAGTAACCTGCCCAGCCAGGGTCACACAACTAGTAAGTGTCTGAGGCTGGATTTGAACTCAGATGAGTCTTTTTGACTCCAGGCCCAGCACTCTAGCCTTTGTCACCTAGCTGCTCCTACCAGAGTAGGAGGCTTATACAAATAAAAGAAAAAGACAAATGTGAGGAGATACTGTGGAAATATGGTTTATAAAAGTGTCACAACTATGGACACTAGTAGTATGAATTAGTCAGTCATGAATGGGAAATACTAGGGCCTACTCTTCCTATGATCATTACCATAGCAGAAATGATAGCATCAGCTAACAGTGCCTCCCTCTAAGAATCTACTATGTGTCCAGGCTCTTTGCTGGGCTCCAAGTACATATACAGGACAATCTTTGCCCCAAAGAACTTACATTCTATTGGTGGCCTGAGGGAGGAGAGAGAATACATGTTAACAAATTAACACAAGATATATATGTGCCAAATTAAGAGCAACAGGAAGAATGTGCAGGGGCATTAACAACTCAGGTAATCAAAAGGGGCTGGCTCCAGAAGCAGAAAATCTCGAACTTAAGCTAAAGCCTCAAAGACACTGCTGGTTATAATAAGAGGTAGAGTGGAGGAGGGAGAGAACTCCAAGAATAAGCCCAGACTAGGCAAAAACACAGAAGCAGGATATGGGAAGTAAAATATAGAGAAGAACCAACAGACCAGTTTAGCTGAGATGTAGAGCAGGGGAGAAGGAGTAATATATAAATGTCATCAAAAGATACACTGGCTCCAGATCATGAAGTCTTTAAATGCCACAGGAATTTGCACTTTATCCTAAAAGGCAATAGGGAGGCCCTGAAGCTTCTTCTTTTTTTTTTTTAAATTTAATTCTATTTATTTATTTATTTATTTTGGGGGCCCTGAAGCTTCTTAAACAGAAGAGTAACATGGTCAGACCTGTGCTCTGGGAGGGACTATCGTACTTCAGCACTTCTGCCTAAGATGTATTAGAGAACAGAGAATTTAGACACAGGGAAGCCAATTCACAGTAACTAAGTAACGCAGTGGATCGAGTGCTGGGCCTGGAGTCAGGAAATTGAGTCTTCCTGAGTTCAAATATGGCCTCAGATACGTACTAGCTGTGTGACTGTGGGCAAGTCATTTAACCCTGTTTGTCTCAGTTTCTGTAAAACAATCTGCACAAAGAAATGCAGAACACTCCAGTATCTCTGCCAATTAAACCCCAAATGGGTCACAAAGGGTCAGCCACAACTGAAAGATCAGTGAAAAACAAAGGACGATTAAAGAGATTATTTTAAAAGTACCAATGAAAAGTGAAGAGACCTCAGACTGGGGTAGATGTGGTATGAGTAAAGAGAAGAGTACATATATATGGAACAGATGCTGTGGAGGAGGAATTGACAAGATTGAACAACTAACTGGATATGGCAGGTTAATTAGTGTGAAGAGTCCAAATGACTCCAAGCTTGCAAACCTGGGGAGCAGAAACAGTAGTTATGCCAGTGTTTCTAAGTGCCTTAGGCCTATAAGAGCCTTAAGGTAAATTGCTAGGCTTAGCACCAGCAGTGGGGGAAAATAGAAGGAAAGAGAAGAGAAGGAGGAGAAAAGAGATGGGGGTGGATAAGCAAATGAAAGGGGATTCTAGTGTTAAACCCTAGCCTGAAAAAGACTGACTGAAGTTGCTAATTTACATAGGTTCTTAACCTGGGATCTGTGAACTTATTTTAAAAAATATTCTGATAACTATATTTCAATACAATTAGTTTCTTTTGAATTATATGTACTTTGTTATGCATTAGAAATATTTTTCTGAGAAAAGATCCACAGAATTCACCAGACTGCCAAAGGAGTCCATGACACAAAAAAATGAGGTACCCCTGGATTAATTTATCTTCTCTATACCCATGACTTCCAGATCTATATATCCAGCCTCTGTCTCTCTCTGCTGAGTTCCAGTCCAAAATCAGGTGTGTAGAGGATGAATTGTCAGATAGAAACTTGAGGCTGAGAAATTAGGAATCTATTGCAACAGTCCAGGAAAGGTGATGAAGACCTAAGCTAGGGTGGTGTTCAACAGCTTACTGGTCATTTACAACTGGATGGTCCCATGGCATCTTGTTTTTGTTTTTTCGTTTTTGTTTTGTTTTGCAGGGCAGTGAAGGTTAAGTGATTTGCCCAGGGTCACACAGCTAGTAAGAGTCAAGTATCTGAGGCCAGATTTGAACTCAGGTCCTCTTGAATCCAGGGCTGCATGCTACCTAGCCGCCCCCAGGCATCTTAAAATTAGCAAGCCCTTCTTACAAATGTCCCTGTTACTGTCAAAAGTACTATCCTTCCAGTCGACCAAATTTGAAATCTCAGTGTCATCCTCAACTCCTCACCCCACATATAGAATCAGCTGCTAAGTCTTGTTTCTACCATCCCAACATCTTTCAACATCTCTCTACTGCCACAGAAACTTCACTAGCTTAGGCCCTTATCACCTTTCTCCCGAATTAATCCAATAGTCTTCTAATATCTCAGCCTCAAGTTTCTACCCATGCCATTTCATCCTCCACACACCAGCCAAAGTGACTTTTTTGAATGTTTTATATTCTACCCCTTCTCCTTATCCCATTCCTCTTCTAAAATATTCTAGAACCTAATCTCCCATTCATGAGTACTGTGTTTACATAATCCTTCAGGTGATCCTTCTGGCCTCCATATCAAGTATAGCAAGATCCATTTACCACCTCCTTCAACTCCCAACCTTCCCACCCCTCTACCCCAATATCTTTGGAGGGGCCTAATTCTCAGAAATATTCATCTAGTAGAATGTAGAGAACTCAGAATCATGGCCTGGAAGAGATCTCAGAGGTTATCTGGTCCAAACCCCTCATTAATTTAGAGATTAGGAAACTAAGGCTCAGGGAGTAAAAGTGACTTGTTCAAGGTAACACAAGAAGAGATGAGACCATAACCTAGGTCTTCTGATCTCAAGTATTCTGCCCTTTCTACTCTATCTCCTTCTCATATGGAAATCCCAAGTATAACTCCAATTCATTGCAAATAAACATTGGGCAGCTAGATGGCTTAGTCGGTAGAGCACTAGACCTGGAGTCATGAAGATATGAGTTCAAATCCGGTCTCAGACGCTTACTAGCTATGTGATCATGAGTAAGTCACTTAACCTCCGTTTGCATTGTTCCACTAGAGAAGGAAATGGTACATCACTTCAATATCTGCCAAGAAAACCCCATGGACAATATGGTCCACAGATACATTGGTATCCTGCAATCATAGATCTTGGTGCTTCCCTGGTTCAATGTACAATGATAGCATATGTTGTGGAATCAGGCAAAAGAATAAGAAAGAAAAAAATGAGTAACCTCAGCATTAGCAGGGACCTCAGAAACAATCTAGCTAAAAATCTTACCTGAGCAGTAGTAATACCCTATACAATACCCTTGTCAGGGTGTTCATCCAGGCCTCTCCTGGAGCCTTCTAGAAATAATGCCAACTATACACAGTAGCAAACCGTTTCACTTAGAACAATTTTAACTAATAAGAGTGACTTGCTTAGATTGAGTTTTCCTGACATTTCCTTATATCGGACTTTCTATAAATTCCAGATATTTCTTACTATTATAATGCTTTATAAATAGGCTCATGTTTCTGTTTGATGAGCTTAGATGTTGAATACCATGCTCATATCATATCAGGGTTCTTTTGAAGGCTCATTCTCCCCACCCCAACTGTCTATAATATATGTTGCTTGGCTTTAGAGTTCTGAATTTTGACTACAATATTTCTTGGTGCACTGAAATTGATGCTTCATTCTGTTGATGTTCTATATATTTTCTCCATCAGTATTTTGCCATCTGTTTTCATTACTTATGATCAATTTTTATATATGGTATTTATAAATATGTCATGGAGAGGGGGCAGCTAGATGGTGCAGTGGTTAAAGCGCTGGCCCTGGATTCAGGAGTACCTGAGTTCAAATCCAGCCTCAGTTACTTGATACTAGCTGTGTGACCCTGGGCAAGTCACTTAACCCCCATTGCCCCGCCCCCTCCCAAAATGTCATGGAGAGATTTTTTCCATCATAATTTTCTGGAAGACCTAAAATTTTAAGATTATCATAAGACTTCATAAGACTTACATGAGCTGATGGAAAGTGAAGTGAGCAGAACCAAAACACTGTAACTGCAATATTGTACAGTGATCACCTATGAATGACTTAGCTATTCTCAGCAACACAATGATCCAAGACAACTCCAAAGGACTTATGATGAAAAATACTATGCACTTCCAGAGAAAAAAACTAATGGTGTCCTTGTTATAAGTATGTATTACAGTCAATCCCTTTTCTTCTATGCTGTACAGCCCTAAAATAATCCAAGTATTATTTCTCCCTCCATCCCAGAACATGCTGCCTGTTCTCAGAAAAGTAGAGTTGAGAAGTGTCTGCAGCTCTTCAGGGGCCAGTTCACCACTACAGCAGGGTTCTGATGAGTCACTGTGATTGGATCTGTTCTCTATCCCTCTTTTCTGAGCTCCCCCCTTCCTGAACAACTAATTTTCTTCTGTCCCTAAGACTGTTCTCCAGAGTCCAGTCAAGAAACTTGCATGGAGGAAACTCATTTTCATCTTCAACCACTGTCTTTCATTGAGTTATGGGCATTAATCTGCCTTGGGGACAGGAGATTCCAAGGATACTGTATATTGAAGGGTCACCTCCAAAATTGATGTCTAAAACAGACATCAGCAGTTGATGCTGGGATATGGGGAACTGCCTACAGTCAGTAGAGTTAGAGGCTGACACTGATGGGAGGGATGGGAGCAAAAATATAATGTGGTAATAAGACAGTCTTCAGTCATTTTTTCTAGAAAAATTATTTCTGGTGACATTTCTTTTCTTGCTTTCATTCCTGTTTTTGCTGGATTGTGGGGGTACTTTCCTTGATGATTAGTGATAGTAAGGGTAAATGAGACCTAGATTATCTTTTTCTCCATCATCTTCCCAGATTCTCCAGACAGTCTCATCCTACAAGGGGAGCAACACTTCCCTGAGGTGGCAGCAGCAGTGATAACACTTGAACAAGAAGGAAGTTCCTGGCTCACAGTGAGCTGGGGAAGGAGCAAAGGATGAAGTTTCCTTGACTAGATATGTATGACTTCAGGCACAAGTCTTGTAGTATTCTTTCTTAAATACAAAAAACTGATTAATGGTGAAGCAAACACAATAATGAGAATAAAGGTGTTAATGAAACTATTAAAATGAAACTATGAGCTATGTAACTAATAATGACCAAGCTTGGCCCTCCCTTCTTTCCTTGAAGAGGTAGGGGACTACATTAGAAGGTAAGGCTCACTGGGTTAGGAGTATGGAAGAAGAAATAAAATCTAGAAGTGACAAAATATAAAAATACAAAATTTCCCTAAAGCTTTAAAATATTTTTTTAAAAAAAGGTGTGAGGATGGGAAGCTGAGTGGAAAAGAAAAATCGCTCTATGTACAATAAATAGTTGTTAGCATAAAATCAAATCCATCTCTTTTACTTTTACTTTCTGATTTCCTAGGATTTTGGACTAAGAAAAAGTAGCTAGTCCAATCTAGTGATGATGAAGCAGAGAGGCAGAAAAAGAGCTCATGCACAACACATTATCATTCAAAGGATCACCTCAATGTTTTATTTGTCAGCATGTTAACAATCCTTTTTTCTAATTAGAGGGAGTATGTAAATATGTCTATCTATATATAATATATAAATACAAGCTATAAAAATAGCTCATAAAGAATAAATAGGCATAGCACTCAATACCTTCACTTACATATGAAAGGTATAACAAACTTTAAGGGCTGTCAAAATTTTTCTCTCGAACTGGAATTCTGTACGAGGCATGGCTGAGGCGTGGCAATCTTTTAGTTATACAGAGATGTTTGTTGTAATGGTATTTGACTTGAACAATAAAGCTGTCACAAAATGTCTTTGGATATACTATGAATCAAATCCTTCTTCCACATTTCTGTTACTATAACATAGGTACTATAAACTTGTCCCTTTATAACATTATGTACTTTGCAATTATTAACTTCCAAACATCACTTGATTATTGTTCTCTATTTATGGAATGATGAAGTTTTAAAAAGGGAGATTTGGAGACTCCTGAAAATCTATATTAAACACCTGCCAAGACAAAGTTTAATATTTTGGATTCTTGGTTCCCAATCTTAAGTAACAACTAAATTTATTATAACTAAATTTGTGAGTGTTTTCCCGCAGTAGTTTGAACTTTAAAGATTGGTATATTAGGAACAGCTCATGTGTGAAATCTCTAAAAATATTACACTGTATTTAAGTTATATTAAGGGACTAAAATATTACTATTAATACATGTGGATTTAAAAATCATTTTGTAACTAATCCTTGTTGAAATAGGTACCAATGGTTACTAGCATTTTATATTTACTTTCATATTCATTTCACCTGCAGTGATATAAAGATAGAAAAAATAGAAAATCTGTTGGAGTTTAATATAAATTTACGCTGTCAATCCTCATCCTACTATATAGATTTTTTTCATAACACACAGCAAATTTAAATGAAAATGCATGTGATGCAAATTTAAAATTTGTTCTTTTATTCTTCAGGCACATTCAGTTTTCCCATGTGTTCAGTGAAATCCATATAGTGTACATAGATAAAGAGGAATAAAAACAGTATCAATAGCACAAAAATGATGATGAGGAATAAATCGCAATGGTATTAATGTCTTTTACTCACCGAGGTTCATTAAAGCAGTGGTGTAATTAAAATTTGCTACTCAGCTGCCATCTTTATTCATAAATTCTAGAGACCCAACTGCCAGCATAGTGAGTAAAAGAACATTAATATTTTTAAATTAACCTTATAGATAATCATACTATAAAATAAAATTAACTTAGAAAAAGGACTAGATGGAGTGATTTAGTTACTATCCTTCATTTCTCATAAGAGAAAGGGAAATAATGCTTTGCTTTTTGTTTTTAATAATAATAAAGTTGAATTCTCCATTAAATAGCCAATCAGGTAACCATTCTTGTAATTTTTCTAGAACTGTCATGATTCTTAATGTCAATATGCCTAACTGAATTTTTCATTTACCATAGGTTTTCTCATTTGGGGAAAAAAACTTTCACTATAAAAGCAAAGAACTATAAATTATATAAAATAAGATGATCTTTTAACTTTAATATATGGCAGTTTCAGTGATTCACACAATTAATTCATAGTACAATTTATTTCTAAGTAAAAATTTAGAATTAATTTTCCTAGAGTCCAAAACAGGCCCACTCTTGGATTTTAAGTCATTACTTAGCTTAATAAGCATTTTTAGCAGTGTTTGGTAAAAATTCTGTTAATTTTAATTCACTTCCAAATAAATCTTTAAGTGATTTGTGAATTCCCTAACACAAAAATGTCAATATTACGATGTATCATGATAATTCTCCACAGTTATGCTCCTTTCCAGGAGGACTGTGCCAGCAGGTGGGGTGGTGATACACTCTGAGTTGTAGGTTCTACTGGACTCAAGATGAGCTCCAAAAGGATGGGACCATTGTAATTTGGTGGGGCTGGTAATTAAATTTTTTTTTAATTGCTAGCAAAGTCGTTGGCGTTTACCATGGATTTAAAGCAGAGGTCGATTCAAATTGCACCATTACGGTGATTAAAGATTTATATAGTCATTGCTACTAACTAGGAATTTGTGTTTTGTATTTATTGGAATGATTTTTGTGACTAAGTAGCTTATATTTTCCAGTAAAGAGAGAAGACTGAATTTGGGGCTTTTAAAATGCAGTTTGTCTATTAAAATTGTATGCACAGTATATTAAATTAAGATCAATTATTGTTATGCAACTTATTCATTTGGGATGCATACATTTAACCTTTGCCTTAGGTTAAAAATTAAAGCTAAACAGAGGTTTCATAAATCTCTCCGAGCATTTGGTCATAACACATACAGCTTTTAGATATCTAAAGATTTTGCTGAAAGTTTAAAAAAAAATCTATGGAAAGAACAAAAATTGCTCCCCTCAGAGATCCTTTGGAGGTTTTTTTTAGAATTCGGAAGAGCAATTTCAGGCTTTGTGAATGGAAAATAGTGGATCCCAGTATTGCAAATTAAACTTTTTCTCAATTTTTAAAAAAAGTGTATACATCAAACAATATTATAGTTTGTATATTGTTGAGTTACTATACTTTAGGAAGCTACCTTCTTTCAAATTAATAAATGCAAATTATCCTAGAGTTTATGCACTTCCAAATAAATGGGAGGAAATGAGAAGAAAAGGAAAAATTAAATTAAAACTAATGTGGGATAATACTGCTTACATATGAACATCAAGATGCCAAGGGACCCAATACAATCCTCAGTCTAACATTTTCAATGGCACAGACTAGGGATCACACGATACTGGTGATACTCTCTAGTTACCCCTAGCAACCCTTCTCAACTGTAACGATGCTACCCTACAATAGCTTTCACTGGGCAGCTTTCTCTTCACTTAGCTGAATGCTTTGGGACCATCTGCAGCGGCAAGCATAAAAGGCCAGCTTGCCTGTGGGCCCGTCACTCTGAACACCACCTCTCTGACCCTGATTAAATACAACTTTCAATCCTTTTTGTCCTCCCTGTTGACTTCTCCTATTAAGGGAGCCCTTTGACAAAGAAAGCGGAAGAGTGGACTAACTGCCCCCAAGAAAGGTGATGTCTGATACTGCTCAACACAAGGATTAGCAAGCCAATACATAACAAAAGCAAGTTTGGGGGAGGGGAGAGGAAAAAAAAAAATGGCTTTAGCCAGGTCTTTGACTAATTCAGTAGGTACACAATTCAACAAGTAACTATACAAGAGGCCAGCTTTGAAAGAAATAAGTATAGCAAGACAATAATTTGGAGAGATACCTTTCAGCATCTTGACATAAGGCTACACACTGACAAAAATACCAGAAATTGGTTTTCTACTTAATTTTCTCAAATGAAAAAGAAAAACTAGAAGCAGCTTCCCTCTGGGAGGAAACAAACCAAACACAATATTTGAACCCTAATAGAGGAATCTAAACCAAGGAACAGACCCTGACACTTCACACTAGTATTTCCCTAATGTTTACAATAGTCTTAATCACAAAATCACTCTGTGATTCTAGAAATTTAATGAAATTTTGAAGAAAACTAACTTCATCCAGTGACTTGGATTCCTCAAAGAATCTCTTAAAATTTTAGAGGCAGCAAACTGTCTGTCCAAAGTGGATAAGTTGAGGGTTTGTGGATCATGCCTATGTTGGGATTTGGCATTTCACTGGCCTTCTAAAGTAACCTAGACCCCACAAGCAGGTCAGTAGGTCAAAATTATCACCTTCAACAAAAACAACATTTACAAAGAACATTAAAAGCCCCCTGCTTTGATTTCTGCCTAACCAGGCCCAGGACAGAGAGGGTCAACACAGTCAATTGACCAACACTCAGGAATACAATACAACCTTATTGACTCCACCTTGGGAATGCTCCCCCCTCCCAAAAAAAAGTTTCCACTTATATAACGTCCATAAGCTGTACTAGTTCAAGCACAGTGTGGCCTGTAAATCATTAGGACCCAATCAATCAACAAGTATTTACTAAAAGGCACAAAAATACACATATAAAAAATGAAACAATCCTTACTTTCAGAGAGCTTTTATTCCAACAGGGGAGGAAATATGCAAATAAAGGTTTAATAAGGGTTTGAGAAATTACTGGCATTCTGGAATTTTAAGTCAAATCTACCCCACACAGTGATACTGACCAGTGCTACCTGATAATATATAGAGAATAAATATGGGCAAGGTAACTAAAAATTAAATACAAGTTAGTTAAATAAAAGGCAGTTATAGAAGGAGGGCATACACAGTTGTAGTAATCAGGAAAGGCTTCATGTAGAAAGACACTTGAGATGCCTTTGAAAAGAGACACATTGGGGGGCAGCTAGATGGTACAGTAGATAAAACAGCAGCCCTGGATTCAGGAGGACCTGAGTTCAAATCCGACCTCAGACACTTGACACTCACTAGCTTCGTGATCTTGGGTAAGTCACTTAACCCTCATTGCCCTGCCCCCCCCCCCAAGAGACATATTCACTTAGGAGAAGGTGAAGAGGGAGTGCATTTCTGATGTGAGCATTTAGAGGGTACTTTATATATAAGGGGGAAAGGAGAAACCAGTGAAAATGCACAGATATGGTAGATAAAGGAAGAGTAACTAAGAAGATCAACTTGGTTGACTCCTTTAGGGATTGGAGAGATAGGAGCTTTAAAAGTGAACAGTTTCAGGGTCCATATACACCAAAATATCTTGCTTTATCATAGCAAAGAACAAGTTGATGTGCACAGATTAGAGAATGGCTAAACAGATTTTGGTTTGCAATATTATTGTGCTGTAAGAAATGACAAACCTAATGAACAATGAAGCATGGAAAGGCTTAAAATTAACAGATCCAAAGTTAAGTAAGCAGAGCCAGGAAAATAACCTAAAACAACAATGAATGGAAAGAACTACTCCAAAACAAAAACAATCAAAACTTAATACAAGGAATTACAAAGGATAAGCCTGACCCAAAGACGAGATCTGAGAAGATACTTCCCCAACTTCTTCATGGAAGTAGGGGTTGGGGTGGAACTGGGGGGAGTCACACATGTAGAACATTGCATGTAGGGTCAGCTTTTTTTTTTTAAATGAGTTGGTCTGTATTAATCATTTTTTTCTCTTTTTAAATTCTTTGCCATAAATAGCTCTCTGGGGAAGAGTGATATAGGAAGAAATCTAGGTGATATAAAAATGGAAAAAAAAATCTCCATTTTTTAAAAAGTCAAAGATTTCTTGAGTTTTCCACTGACCAGCCTCACCCTTTTGTTCAATATTGTAAAAAGTTATTGTGTGCACAATATTTTGCTAGGTGCTCTGTGAGATTAAAAATTAAAATAAAATAGAGTTCTTGTACTCATGGAATTTATAAGGAACAAATAATTATGGTATTAGATTATATGACATCTCAGATATATAATTAAGAGCTCCAGCTGCCTGCCATCTTTTGCCCCTCCATGAATGCATAGCTTCCATGGGCACTAAATAAACTTGTTTCCATCTGTAAAAAAACACCTCCACCACCACCACCACCACCACCACCACCACCACCACCACCACCACCCACACACACACACACACACACACACACACACAAAAGAGAAAAATTCCGTCCTTCCCTTATTTGTGGGAATCGAAGGGTTCTCTCAAAATATCTCATGGAAGGAGATATACCAATGGTGTAGAGAAAAAAAATCTAAAGATTTGTTGTTGCCCCCCAAACTCCATTAATGACTATAGGCTCATATGTTCACTTTCTCATCTATACAAAATATTTATGGGAACAATCTAAATGATCATCTAAGGCACCCCTGAATAAGGGCATTAGAAGGGAAGAGGTAAGTTTCCATAAGCAATATTCCACAGTTGACTACATCACACCATTGACTGAAAGATGTAGAGAATACAAGACTCTCTGTGCTTATTGTTTATTGACCAAAAATCAAAACAAACACAATTGGTTTGTTAAAGGAAAATACTGCCTTAAAGGCTCTCTTCTAATCAGGTATCTTCCCCAAATAATTCAAAATTATATTCAAGATTTCTTGGAAAATATGACAGGCATGATCTTTCTCTAATCATTAATATCAAGGAGGCAGAAAACAAGATGTATCTTCTCCACTGGATATGTCATTGTCCTGGACGAACTCCAAGGAAGAGTGCAAGTCAAAGAAAAATTCCATATAAATGACAAGGTCCTCCAGATGGCTCCTATTTATGAATAACATTATTCTGGTTGCATCAAGTCCCACAACAGTTGCAGAAACCTCCATAATCACTCTAAAGCAGGGATTATTAACCTGAGGTCAAGGGGTCCATGGACAGCTATCAGGAGGTCCATAAAATTAGATGGGAAAAAATTATCTCTTTATTTTCATTAACCTCTAAATGAAACTCAGCGTTTCCTTCGATTATGAATGGAGGTGACAAATCACAGTAGTATTAGCAGGGACTCTGTCATCAATAAAAATCACACATTTTCCTAACACACTACAAATGTTACAGATCTCAAAATATCACTTGTGCTCATCACTCCTTTGAAATTCCTTTTGTCATTAGCATTGCTGGTAGATCACAGATTTTACTAGCAACTATTTTAACAAAACTGGTTTCCTTTGTATTCCTTATGTATTTTATCCGATGTATTTAAAAACATTATTCTAAGGTTGAATGGCCTGTAGACTTTACCATAAAAGGGGACCATGAAAGAAAAAAAGTTAAGAAACACTGTTCTAAAGAGTTTAGCCTATCTAAACAGACAAAGCAGATGAAAAACTAAGTCCCTTTATCTAGACAAAGATATACAACTGGATAAAGAGCTTGTCCACTGGCAATTATATCTTGGACAGTGATGGTGAAGAGACAATGAGCTGGGACAAAACTGGAAAAGGAAATAAATAGAATGGACTGCCTTTGGAAAATTGTTGTTTTTTCAAAAAACCCAAGCTTCTCTCTGAAACAGAAGCCCATTTAAAAATACTAATAGTCTTCTAATGTTGTAGGATTTCAAGTCAAAGAACATTACAGTTTCCAAAGAACTGAAATTGGAGATCACTGAAATGTCAATGGGGATTATCAACAGGCCATAACACATTATAAACAAGGAATTATTAAGAAGTGGGTTTTTTGGGAGGGTGGGGTATGGTGGTAGAGATTATCGGGTTCTTTTAATGACCCCCCCAAGCTGCTTCCTAAAACAAAGATCAATATTTTGTTTTTGTTTTTTTTTAATTTCAATTTTTATTTTGTTTTCAATTCCAAATTCTCTCCTTCCCCTTCTCTCCTACCCCTACCCTCCCATTGAAAAGGCAAGAAATACAAAACTCATTCCAAATACAAAGTCATGAAAAACAAACTTCTGCATTAGCCATGTTGGAGGTAGGGGTGGGGAGGTGAGGACAAGAAAAATAAAGAGAAAAAAACTACTTCAATCTATAATCTGAGTAAATCAGTACTCTGTGTAGGGGTAGATGGCATTTTTCATTATGAGTCTTGGAATTGTGATAGGTCAATGTGTTGATCAGAGTTTTTAAATCTTTTAACAGTTGATTATCTTTACAATATTGCTGTTATTGTGTAAATTGTTCTGGTTCTGTTCACTTTGCTTTGTATCAGTTCATATATGTCTTCTCAGGTGTTTTTCCCCCCCTGTAACCATCCCCTACATAATTTTTTTTGGTGAGGCAATTGGAGTTAAGTGACTTGCCCAGGGTCACACAGCTAGTAAGTGTTAAGTGTCTGAGGCTGGATCTGAACTCAGGTCCTCTTGACTCCAGGGCTGGTGCTCTATCCACTGTGCCACCTAGCTGCCCCCACCCCACCATAATTTTTTTTTAATAGCATAACAGCATTCCATCACATTTGTATACCATAACTTGTTCAACCATTTCCCAATTGATGGATATCCCCTGTTTTCAATTCTTTGCTGCCACAAAAAAAGAGCTGATATAAATATTTTTTGTATATATGAATCCTGTTTCTCTTTCTTTGATCCTTTTCTATAGATGTACTAGCAGTATTTCTTGATCAAGGGGTATAGAAAGTTTAATAGTTTTTTGATCACAGTTCTCAAATGCTTTCTAGGGTAGCTGGACTAGTTCACCACCAATGGATGAGTACACCTATTTTCCCACATCGCCTCCAGCAATTATCATGTTGTTTTTTCTGTCATCTTAGTCAATCTGATTGGTGGAGGTGGCACCTCAGAGTTGTTTTAATTTGTATTTCTCCAATTAGTCAGAAGTGGTTTTATAGAAATTGGTGTTAAAAGATGTCATCAAACCACTCAACTTTCCTTTCCCATTTCAATCCTTTCTAATTTGGCTTCTAATTTCATCACTCAACTAAAACTCCTCTCTTCAAAGTTACCAACAATTTCTTAATTGCAAAGCTGATGGTCTTTTCTTAGTTCTCCAATAAACTGTGTGCTGTTTGAGGGCAGGGTTGTGTGTTTTTTAAAAAAACCTTTTTTTCCTCTTCTCAGCATTTGGCATAACACCTGACAAATAGTAGGTGCTTAATGAATACTTGTTGACGACCTGAAATTCTCCATTTTCTCAGCCTCTCTGTAACATCTAACACTGCTGACTTATGTCTCTTCCTGTAAACCTGCTGAAATTTCATGAAATTGTTATCTCCTCATACCTACCTGTCTGATTACTCTTCAGTCTCCTCTGCTAGTATATCGCATCTGCTAACTGTGCCCCAAGGCTCTATCCAGAGACCTCTTATTTTCTCTCGGTTCATTTCCTCACTTGCTGAATTCAACCACTTCACCTGTTCATCATCTCAGTACAATATACATGATTTCCAGCTGTATATATCAAGCCTTAATCTCTCTCCTGAGCGCCAGCTGAGCATAAAGTATTATTTTTAAATTGTATTTCAAAATGCAAGCATCAACATCTCCAGAAATCAACTCATTTGCCTTTTATCCTTAACAACCTCCATTCTAAACTTTGTTGTTTCTGTCAAGAGGACTAGCATTCTTCTAGTCACTCAGGTTTGCTACTGTGGTATGATTCTTAATTCTTCATTCTCCCTCACCCCACATCTAATTAATTATCAAACTCTTATTTCTATCCCCACAATATCTCTCATCTGTTCCCTTCTCTCTACTCTTATATCCACTGCAGTTCAAACACTCATCACCCTTCCTCTCAACTATTCCAAGCCCTCTAATTGGTGTTCCGGCTTCCCCATGCCAGTTAATTTTCTACATGGAATCCAAAGTGATTTTACTCACCCTACTCAAAGTGCAATAGAATTCAAATTGCTCCAAGGACCAAATAAAAGCTCTATGTTTAGCTTTTCAAGTCCTACACAATCTGGGCCTTCTCTCAAGCTACCTTTCCAATCTTATTAAACACTGAATGCTTTTCTCCATGCTCTGGTCAAATTGGACTTCTTGCTGTTCCTCACACTTGATTCTCTCTGTACTTTCTTGGTGGCTCGGCACTAACAGTCTCACAAGCCTGGGATGAACTTCCATGTCACCTTCAGCAAAGAAACCTTTGTTTTCTTCACAACCCTGAACAAGCAACAGCATCTGCATTAAGCCTATCTTGATTCTCACAGATACTGGTGATCCTCCTCCCACTATTTACCTTGAATTTATTTGTATACACTTATTCCCTATGCCTACATGCCACATAATTAATTATGCTTTCTGAAGGCAAGAATTGGTATTTTTTTTCTTCTGAATCAAAAGCATCTAAAAATTCTGGAATACAGGAGGCTACTGATACATCTTAATACATCTCTTTTGACTAATGGATTATAAATTAAGGATCTACTATGTACTAGGCCCTATACTGGGTGCTAGAAGACAATAATTTTTTAAAATCCCTTCTCTCTTCCAAAGGACTCATGAAGGGAAATGTTCTCCACATCCAGAAAAAAAGAACTATGAAATCTGAATGCAGATTGAACCATACTATTTCTACTTTTTTGGGGTTTTGTTTTTTAATTTTTTGAGATGTTTCCCTTTTATTCTGATTCTTTTTTCACAACATGACTAATGCAAAAATATGTTTAAAGTGATTGTATGTGTGTGTATGTGTGTGTGTGTGTATATATATATATATATATATATATAAAACATATCAGATTGCTGTCTTGGGAAAGGGGGGAAGGGAGGGAGGGAGAAAAATGTGGAACTCAAAATCTTATAAAAACGAATGTTGAAAACTATCTTTATATGTAACTGGAAAAAAATACTATTAAGATTGAGAAAAAAAAACCTTCCCTCAAGGAGCATCCAAAAAATTAATGAGTAAAAGAGATGAGCTGTTCATGTCTTAAGAGTAACCCACCAATGAAATGTCCACATTCTCAATTAGTACTTTCTTCATGTCTAAAGATCTCAAGGAATTCCCCTAGCACATTGGCAGGACCCTCTGTGGCAAACTTATTGAAAGGGCATAAACAAGAATTGCATGGAATGGCTAGCACAGATAGATTGTGATCACTGGAAAGAATACCCATGTGAATGAGATCAAAGATGCATGCTAAGTAATGAGTGAATAACAGTATAAGTAATAAATGCTAGGAACAATCTGTGGAGATGGCTTTTTGGGAGAGAGGATGAACTTTGAAGGTTAAGACTCAGATAAACACAGAGGGAAGGTAAGAAGCCCACAAGCATTTATTAAGGACCTGTGATGTGACAAATTTTGTATTAAATGCTTTACAAATATTATCTCATTTGATCCTCACAACCACCCTGGGGGGCAGGAGCTATTATTATTGCCATTTTGTAATTAAGGAAATGGAAATGATTGGTCCAGGGTCACACACTAGTAAGTGTCTGAGACAGGATTTGAACTCAGGTCTTGATGACTTCAGGTCCAGCGCTAACCAAATTGTGCCAATCTAGATAGACGTACAATAAAGGCAGGCAAAGCACTATGAGCAAAAGTTGTATAGCACTGTTTTTAAGATAAATTTCACTTTTTAGCTCTAATTCTACTCTACTAATCAATCTCAGGGATGTATCCTGGTGAACCAATTAAACATATAGTGCAGGAAAGGGTGGAAGGGGAAATAAGAAGTTACAAGGGAACTAAAAAGTAGTCTGAATAATAAGTCCTAAAAGAAAGGAAACAAATCCATGAAGGATAGAAGATAGAAAAGATGAGACCAACAATGTTTGAAGCTGGAGTTGTTTTGTTGTTGTTGTTTGTCCTTTGTTCTCAAAGAGGATCATGATATCAGAGAGGTGATGTCATGACTTGCAGTGTATTGGATTTAAGTGAGGGAGGGCTGTGAAAAGTCACCAGCCTCACTCTCTCCTCCAGAGCCATCTGGGTCCATTGGCAAGATATATGTCAGGAAGGCTGGAGATGGTCCTGGATGTTTAAGGGTATAATGATTGGAATGATGCCACCTGCTGGAGACTTATTGTAGCAAAGCTCCGCCATGAGGAGAAGGCATCTGAGGGCAAGATATCCAGCTCTTTGGTGTCAGGAAGCGACATTTGCTTGTGGGAGGAAGAGGGGGCGAGGCTGGTGCCTCTTTTGTCAGGACTCTGGTTGAGAGTGGAGCTAGGAATGCTCTCTCCCTTTAATAGATGGATGAATATAGGCCTCTCTCTCTTTACCAAATTCTTATTCTCCTTGATAAATGCTTAAAAGTCTAACTCTTGCTAAAGCTTATAATTTATTGGCGATCACTCATTAGATATTTTAGACAGACTAGCTAGAATTTAGCCCCTCACAAGGGTTAAGTGATTTGTCCAGGGTCATACAGCTTGGAAATGTCTGAGGTTAAATTTGAACTCAGACCCTCCCAACTTCAGAGCCAGCATTCTACCCACTGCACCATCTAGCTGTCCCTCCTAGAGTGCAGAGGGCTGGAAAATATACTCTCCAAGAAGACTTTCCAGATTAGCACTGAGAGCTTTAGTAACAAAGGAAATTAAATTATTTGCAGGAAAGGAAGAAACAAAGGGAGCGTGTTCAAGAAAGAGCCAAATATTCAAGAGGATCTCAAACATACTGTGAAATATTCCGAAAATAAAGAATGATGTCAGGGGAGTTTCTCCTGCACTCAATTCTGAGAAATCAAGATGCAATTGGAGAGATGCAGTAAGAGGAACACCAAAACACAAACTGAATGCAAAGAGCTTGTTCTTGCCTGAGCAAAGGAACCTAGCTGAAGAAGCAATCAAAACCCAGTCAGCATGGAGAATCCTAAGTCATTCTCAAACAATCTTCTCCCTTGTTCATTCTCTTCCTAGATCTTGCCTGACAATTCTATACTGAAGAAAAATGAATGGATAAATGAATGAATGAAAAAGCATTTATTAAGCATGTATCTGTTAGCCAAAGAGGGAGGGCCATGAAGAATCTAATCTCCACTCTCCCTTAAGGGACTTCCTTCTAGTTATTTATAATCTGTTTAAATTCATACCTCAATGGTTAGCTCACTCCCACCCTGTCACACTGTCCATATTCCAATCCTACTGACCACTTCCTTACTGTTATGCCCCTCAATCTGAATGGTCCTCTAATATTCCACTCCAGATCTACCCACCCTTTCCAATGTGCTCTCCAGAATGCCTGCTCCATAGGAAACAAACCTGCTTTCATCTTAAAATTTCTTTCTCACTCTTTCCATGTTCCGGCACTCCTGATAAGAAATACTGCTTCCCTGGCCACACTTTCCTATACTGTTTCCCTTTTCATTCATACAAAGCCAAAGTTGGAATAATTCTTGTTCCCTATTGCCACTTAGCCAACTCTCTCTACCACCAACAGTTAATATCATCTCTTATTTCAAGGCCAACCTGATGCATATTTATCACCAATTCAAGATTATGTGAGCTGTTAGCTAATGACTTTCAGGGCACTCTCCCTCCTTTCTCAATGAGTCCAGTCCCTGACTCACAGTCTTTCGCCTTCTAATCCCTGCTGTCACATACTAGAGGACTTGAACATAGATAGTGATATTCCCTCAAACACCCTAATTTCCCAGTTCCTGAATCTAATAGGTTTACTCATTACCTACCCCATTCCATCTCAAGTACAGAGAGACAGCTAAAACCTTAATCCTGCCATCTACCTATAAGTGTTCCACTTCCACATTCTTGAACTCTGAAATTAGTTTATCTGATTATAATCTTTTCTTACTTCACCTCTCCCTCTGCCATATAACCTGTTACCTTGAACTTCCTTCACCATGCCCTCTAATCCCTCCCCCTCCTCATTTCTTTCCTAGGCAATCCCCTCTAAACCAGATTTAGTATGTTTTCCCCACTATGACACCTTGGTGAACCAATTCAGCTCATCTCTACATCATCCTCTATACTCAAGGTCCTTACCTCCTCTTCCTTTTGTCACTACAAAGCCCAAACTCTGGATCCACTATGGCTGCTCCTAGTTCCATGTTGAACAAAGCCATGGAGAAAATCATGAAATTGTACTGATTGGGTCCACTACACATTTATTTTACATAATCCCAGCTGGGCTCTCACTGTAGCAAAGCAATCCTTCTACACTACTCTAAACTGATTCACCATAGCAGCTTTCCACTCCTCCTCAAAACTCCCAGAGTTCCCTCCTTTTCCAAATACACCCACACACACCCCTCCTTTTCTAATCCTCATTTGGTTTGGTTTGGTTTGGGTTTTTTTTTTGCAGGGCAGTGAGGGTTAAGTGACTTGCTTACTAAAGTAAGGTTATTATGGGTGTCTTGTAAAAAAAATCATATTACAATTCTTTTTTTGGAAATAGAACAACATATTGCTATGTACATTAAAAATGTTTTTAAAAATTCAAATGTCCATATAGGCTTATATGTAGCAAGTTTTGTCTTGCAATATAGCCTTTTGGTTAGTCTCTTTGCTTCAAGGCTCTCCCTTTTTCAATCCATGCTCCATTCAGATGCCAAAGTGATCTTCCTAAAGCACAGGTCTGACCATATCATTTCCTATCCCTACCCTTCCACTTCAATAAATTCCAGTGGTTCCCTATTACCTTCTTAACTTCAAGCCTGGTACCTTCTTGAACTTTTCCAATCTTCTTACATCTTTCTTCCTTTCCCTCCACTGTACATCCCAATGACACTGGCTGCCTGGCTTTTCCTCATATCAGACACTCCATGTTCTAATTCTGTGTCTTTTCAATGGTTATCCCCATGCCTGGAATATTCTCCCCTACTTACCCCTGCTTCCTGGTTTCCCTGGCTTACTTGAAAATTAAGTTCTAATCCTATCTTCTGCAGAAGGATGATCCTAGTCTCCTCTACTAGTGCCTTCACTCAGAATAAAATTCTAAGAGATACTTAAATTAAATTTTAGAAAACTGTTACTTTTAATTGAAAGAAAATGAATGAGTTTTATATTTCACAATTATGGCTACCAGAAAAATTCTTAACCAAACAAGGAATATAGATCACAGTATCATAAATCTAAAGCTAGAAAAGATCTTTGATGCCCCATCCAAGTCCACCCCCTTCATTTAAATTTTTAAAAAATGTGAAAACTAAGGTTCACAGAGGTTAAGTGACTTGCTCCCAGTCATGTAGGCTATAAAAACAAAAAAGACAAAATACTTAATTTTGATTCCATTAAATTTGAAAGATTTTTAAAATAAATGAGATCAATGAAAGTAGGATAAAAAAAGGAAAGAATTGGGGGGAAATGTTTGAATCAAATGTCTTTGATAAGAGTCTCTGATTTTGGGTCAGGTAGAACCTCAGTACAATGCCTGGCACATAGTGGGGGCTTAATAAACATTTACTGATTGACTGAATGATTGAGCTGTGATTTAACTGGCACAGAGAAATCCTGATTAGGAAACTCCTTCTACCAATTCAGATTGGTAATTATTTTGTGATTTTTAAACTTAGAGTTGTCTAGGGCACTGAGAAGTTAAATGACTTGCCCCATTGCACAAAGTCAGCATATGTCAGGAAAGGAACATTCAATCCATATGACCTCTCTATCTATGTTACACGGTTTCTGATATCTATTATTTATTTATTTATTTATATAGATGTGTGTGTGTATATAAATATGAATATATATTACATATTATAGGATGTATCATTAATAATATTATATTATGTGAATATAGAACTACTAAATGAAAGACAACTATATAAAAGACTGCTCCCAACTACTAATAAAAAGGAAAATGAACATTTAGCTTCACACCCATGACATGGGTAAAGATGACAAAAGATGGAAACAGTCAATGTTAGAGAGGCTACAGGAGGATAGGCTACAATGCTGATGGAGCTAGCTATCAATATATCCAACTTTCAGAAAAATAATCTGGAATTACACATTACAAAGGGGGTAAATAAAAGGCCCAAATGGTTTAACCCAGAGAGCCTACTACTTAGGTATATACTCCCAAGGAGATAAAGACAAAAACAAAGGTCTCGTTTACACAAAAATATTCACAGCAGGACTTTTTATGGTAGCAAAAACCTGGAAACAAAATCAGTGTTGATTAGTTGGGAGTTGCATAATAAACTGAAATACAGGATTATAATGTTATAATGCTATAAGTAATGACAATTATAAAGAATCCAAAGAATCATGGGAAGCGTTCTGATGTGTTTATTTTAGTTATCATGTATATTGTTCCCCTGGTTCTGCTTACTTCACTTTTTTTGTGTGTGGGGGGGGGGGGCAATGGGGGTTAAGTGACTTGCCCAGGGTCACACAGCTAGTGTCAAGTGTCTGAGGCCGGATTTGAACTCAGGAACTCCTGAATCCAGGGCCAGTGCTTTATCCACTGCGCTGCCCCCTTACTTCACTTTTTTCTAGATTACATAAGAATCCCCATGCTTCTCAGAATTCTTAAGATTCTTAAGTGCTTAACTATTTCATTATATTCATGCATCATAATTTGTTTATACATTCCCCAATCAATGAAGGGAGCCCAGGACAAAGCCTGGGTAGATCCACAGTTAGGATTGTGATAGAGATAATGAACCAGCAAGGGAGACAGAGAAGGAGTAATTAGAGTAAAAGAGGAGAAGAGAGTAGTGTCAAGAAAAGACAGAGAAAATATCTTGGAAAAGAAAGTGACGGTCTTTCATGCCAAATGCAGGAGAAAGGTCAAGAAAGATGAGGACTGAGAGGAAATCTTCAAGTCTCACAATGAAGAGATCATTGGTAACTTTAGAAAGTTGCTTCGGTTGAGTAATGAGGTCAGAGGGGTTGAATAGTGAGAAGAGAGTAAGTAGAGATAGTGAGGGTAGAAAGCTTTTTAAAGGAGTTTTGTTGAAAAAAGGAAGAGAACTAAGGGGTTATACCTTGAGAGTATGATATGGACTAGTAAGGTTTTTTTAAATATGGGGGATAACTGGGCCTGTTTTGAAGACAGTAGTGAGGAAACCAATAGGTAGGGAGAAGGTGGATGATTAAGGATGCAATATGCAAAAAGACCAGATCAAGAGTACATGCACTGTTCAACAAGATAGCTTTCACGCATATGTTAAAGAGCACACAGGATTCTTTGTAAGATTACAGGGTCAAACTTTCAAAATAGTTTTGTGATTATCAGTATCAACTGAGGCTGAAAACTGGGGGAAATTCATTGTCCAAAGATGTCCATTAGTGTCATAGAGGATATTTACACAAAGTCCAAATGCAAGAGATTCTTTATCCCTCTTCTTTACAACTGCAAAAAGATATAAGAGGACCTTCTCAATGAGATTCAAAACCACTCAAAACTGTTCAGTCTATCAATCTACATGGAAAAACCATGATGGCTAAAAAAATGCACAAGGTTCAAATTATAACATGCAGTTTACTGAATTAATCTCAACAAAATCTCTCAAATGCATCCCCTTTTCTTCACTAACACTGCTCCCAGCCTAGTCAAGTCTTCATCATATCTTGTTTGCACTGCTGCAAATAACCTCCTTTACTGGCCTCCCAGCCTCCACTCTCTCCCCTATTCCACACTTCCACAAAATGGTTTTTCTAAAGCATAGATCTGATAGTATCACACTTTCTTCCACCCACCACTCCCTTCCCAAATCCAGTATCACTAGTATCTAGAATCATATAAAAACAATCCCTATATTGGCATTTAAAGAGAATCACAACGTGGCCCTTTCCTACCTTTTCTGTTTCCTTACACATGGCTTTGCTCTGCACACTCTATCGTCGAGCTAGAGTGGTCTACCCGCTCCTCCACACACATGATGCACCATCTATCATCTCTTTGCTTCTGCACTGGCTGCAATGCTCTCCTTCTTCTCCTCTACCTCTTGGGATCAAAAGTTCCTGTCAACACCATCTTGTTTAGGAGTTTTTTCCTCATCCCCAGCAGCTATTGCCTTTCCATCCAATACTACTTCGTATATGCTTTGTAAGACAAGTACACCTATACATGCTGTCTTCTCCTTTGGAATATAAACTCTTTGAGGACAGGGATTATTTAACTTTTGCTTTTATATCACCAAGCATTTAGCACAATGTCTGACGTGTGCGTTTAATAAATGTTTATTGACTGACTTACTGAGACAATCAATATATTCTGTATAAGCAGTGTGGATGATGAGATGTCCAGAATTAAATAGAAGGATTGACATTTGGGAAAAGGTATCACATGCTGTTCCGTTCCTTGAAACAAAGGTCATCGTTTTGTCTCCAATACTTTTCTAAAGATGTTTTATGGTTATAAATTGATACTGAAAAAATGGTTATCATTTATGGTTATAAATGATATTGGAAAAATCAAAGTTGAAGGTAACCAAACATGCAAGAAAAAATTCATAGTAGTTATAAGTATATAAGCTATATAGCTATGTAAGTAGGCAAGAGTATTTTACCAATGATGGTTGAACATGACAGACATTATAAAAGATACCATCCCCCAACCCCCCACAAAAAGATTCCATCAAAAATAAGTATGACCAGAAAAGGCGGAAGGGGTGGCTTGGTCACATAACAATTGTAAAGAATAATAAATAATAGAAGGAAAGCCTAAGTGATGTCCTGTTCTCCACAAAACACTAAAAGGCTTAAAGGAATGCCTCCATTGCACTGTATTGCATTGATCATTGGTCATGGAAGGACATGAACAAAGATCACATAGGATAAGGAGGCAAAAGTGAGATTCAAGGACCTCGTCTATAAATGGAAGTCTTCCTCTAACAGTGTAAAATCCCAAAGGAGTATGGGGCAAAACAACATACCTATATGAGAATAGCCCCACAAGCCTCTTCCCAAAATATAAGGGAATTCAACCTTAGATATAGGGAATCTATCAAGCAGCTGTGGAAATTAATACCTGGGCACAACTAGGGACTACAGAAACCCAACCTTTTGTTATATATTAGACATCTATACACTCAGAACTTAGAAGCGTGGCAAAATACCTCTACTATGTAGTTTGTAATTAGAAACTATGTGCATTACAAATAAGTAAGAGTTCTACTTATGGATATAACTTAAAGAAAGCTCCAGGAAGCAGATATTCCAAAGGTATTCTACCACCTAATCCTTTTTTTAAAAAAATCAAAGTGTCCTTCTTCTAGAATTAGTTATGAAGCTACTGAACTGGCTGAATATAAATTATAACTTTAACCATAGTTCTTCATGGGCCTAGTATACGCCTCAGTCTAATACTACAAAGAGTCACAAACAATAGTGACCACTCATCCTAGACACAAGATAATTCCTTCTCAGGCCATTCTATCCTAGAATCAGCCAAGACTTTAGTCAAATCCTGTTATAATTAATATATTATAAAAATACAAAAATTTCACTGTTCCAAACTATCTCTAAAGCCCAGATGGTGGCCATGTATACTGTTATACATAAATATACTAAACACAATTCTCTAATAAAGAAGCCAAATAATTAGTTCAATACTTAATAATGGCAGACTATAGAATATTCAGGTGCCCTTTGTAATGTTTCCATTTTACAAATGCAGAAACCAAAAGGTTTAATTTAATTAAAGAGGTTTGATTTTTTTTAAACAATCAAAAACATTTTTTGCTATTGAGAGCTCTAAGCTCCCTCTGACTAGATCAACCTGATCATATCTAAAAGCTGCTACTTCTACAGCATGATAGGAGAGAGTCTACAGAAGCAAAAGGTTATGTGTTATTCTGCTACAAAGAAAGTATAACCACAAAGACTTGAAGGACTTTTCAGTGGAGGTTGTTCTGTTTAAAATACTACCATTTTTGTTTGTCAAGCAAAATCCTAAGAACAGCTCGTTTCTGTAGCACTTTAAGATGCATGTTATCTGATCCTCACAAACCCCCTAGAAGGTAGCTAGCTGGTATTTTTTTTTTATTATTCCCATTAAACATAAGGACACTGGAGCTTTAGAGAGGCAAAGTGATTTGCCAAAGGATACAGCTAATAAATGGAATATCTTGGATTCAAAAACCCATGTTTTATAATGCTAATACTTTTTCTACTACCAAGCTGATTCAAAAGTAAATATTTAATATGCATTCATGTTCTGAGTATTATTGTCATAAAATTACCACTGTCCTCTTTAAACATATTGTTTTATAATGTTTGATTTTTATTATGTCTAAATGACAATTATTTTCCTTATAGAAAAACACTGCCATTTCTATGCTTCAAGTTAATAGGAAATAGGATCTAACAAACCAAAATTTACCAAGGAGGCTTTATAAACACAAACATTTTGACGGTGCTTTTTTGGTTATGCATTCTTAAATTTCATATAATGAAATTAACTACTATGAATTATTCAATATAACAAATGCTTTAAAATTCCATTCATCACTCTAAAAACAGTAACACTCCCACCAAAACATCCAATTCTGAATTCTGTGGCATAGCAAATGCATGTCAAAGAACACTGGCACTGACCAATCTTGGAAGAAACATCATTAAATGAAAAGACTAGCATTACATGTCTACAACTTAATACTTCCTCTTTTCTTATAACTTGATGGTATTTTCTTTCTTCTCTTCATCAGTGGCACCACTGTACTCCTTGGCACCTATGCTGGCAACACAAATTATCTGACTTTTTCTGTGATTTGGACATTCAGCCCAAGACCAATCTATCTAGACAAGATTGCTCACACCCATCCCATCTTTACTATTTAGATATCACCTTAAGTACAGGTGTCTGGTCTCTCTTATGGGGCCTACTGAAACAGCTTCTTAAAATACCTCCAATTTCTCCTCCCTCCAATCCATCCTTCACACTGCAGTAAGGTGATGATGTCATGACATTGGTCAAAACCAATTAGTGGCACCCAGTTTTCTTCCTGAATGAAATCTAAACTCTAGTCTGGAAGACAAGTTATGCCACACTCTGGTTTCAAGCTACCTTTCCTTGAACTGTTTTCCAAGTACACCTCATATGTATCATGTCTTACTCATCCATTCCTAGAATCCTAATTCCCTCCCTACCCTGCCCCCTCAAGTCCCACTGGCCATGTCCTGAATGTAGACTTCCCCAATTTCTCCAGTTGGCAGTGCATTTCTACTTCATATGACTTCAGAACACATTTGTGAATTTCCCACTTTAGTTAAGCTTTGATTTTTTATTATAGTTATCTTTATATGCATTGTTATTGCCATTCAATTTTAAGTTCCCTGATGGCAAGGACCATGCTTTATTTATCTTTATATCTACCCCAGGATCTAGTATATTACACTGAACATAGTAGGTGCTTAATAATGACAATAGACTTATTTTAACATGAAAAATAGAAGTACATAAATTAGTTGTTTTGCTTTTTCATGCAAATCTATGACAGAAATGAACCAAGATTATTCTTTTATGCACTTCAAAGTTTAAAGTCTACCTCACTACCTATAAGTGAAATAGCTCAAAAGCTGCATATAAATAACATTTTAAATGTTCTAAGGAAATTTATTATTTAAAGAATGCATCTATGCATAATTTATTTTGCAGTAAAGCCTAAAACAAAGAAAATATGCAACTCCTTAATTTTTCATTCTGATAAAAATGATAATTTCATAGAGCTGATTAGCTTAAAGTGAAGTATACCTGCATTTGTATTATTTTCCCTATTGTTATGTGTATATTATCATAGTTACCCAAACAATTAATGTTTATTTGAATTTTGTATTTAGAACTTACTTTGGAAATAATTCTTTATAAGGAAATCCCAATACAATGAAAGTTTGACAAGATTTAACTTATATTACCAAATTCCCCTCCAACTCTACCCCACCAATAACCACCCTATGAAATTCAGTCTTTGCCCTGTTGCCAGTTTAGGGAACAAATTGAATAGAGTTTTAATTCAAGTTCAGCAGCTTCTGCATTCCCTCCCAAAGTCACCAAAACCACTCTCAGGAGGGCAATGGGGACACCAAAGCATTACTTATGATCGTTTGGTTTACGATAAATTTTAGCCAATTAGACTGTGGTGTGGAAGTAATGGGAATAAAAATGGATAGAAAGTTTTTAAATGATAGAATAGTCCAGATATTTCTGCAAGAGATGTAATTTGCAACAACAGTTTTTTGTAATGGTGTTACCAAAAATTGGGTTCAACTTGTTAAAATTTTCTATAATTAATATGGGCCTAGAAAATTTTTCATTTGAACTATGATCTGCAATACTTTGCTGATACAAGTTTCATTAATCAGTATGGACAAAGATTCTTTTTGTTTTCCAATCAAGCATATCCAAAAAAAAAAAAAGGCATGCTTTACATAATACCACCCTCTGAGTCTTCTACTGTGTAGTCTGAACCTAATTGTTACATGATTTTGAACAGTTACATAGTGTATGGATATGAAATTCTAAAATCTGAGTTAACATCCTGAATTACTATTTATTAACGGATATAACATTACACATAGAAATGAACCATTTAGTGTTCTTAAAATTCCACTAAAATACAATATATATGTCTTAGTACCAGTCAATATTTTTGTAAAAAATTCTACTTTTGGATTCTGCTTATGAAGTTTCTAAAATAGTTTTAACTTCTGATAGCCTGTGTTACAACAGAGGCTCTGGGTCTACATTTTTAAGATAATTCACCTGATTTTACCATGGAAAGTACAATGCTAATTTCCTAATGTAAGTATATGCGACATCATATATAGACTGACACAGAAGCACAGAAATGCAAAAAATAAGAAAAGAAAAAAAAAGAACCACCACCCCCCCCCCGGGAAAAAAAAGCCAACACAGTATCGGAATCAGATGATCAATCTATGATTTTTAAATCCCCAAATCATTTGAAATTATAACAAAAATATTTATGAGCCAACTAAAATTTTTAAAGTCACCTTTCAAAATGCTGTTGGATGAATTGTACAGCAAACTTTATATAACACATCTGTAAACACGAAGATAAAAACAAATATGTTTAAAGTTTTGAGCTATTTACCCTTTAAAAATTAGTCTATTTGCAGGTAATGAATAGAATTTGAACAGAAACATTTCCTAAATTGAGTCTTTCCAATGCATTCTATAAGAAGCTTTGATGTTGATGATGAGAATGGGAACATTTGGGATTCTTTGACATATTCAGTGTGGTGGTGGCTAAAACTCAAGTATAATCTGGCTCTTCTTTAATGTAAAACCATTTAATACAATGAATTATTAATTAGCTTTTGGATTGTATTTGGCTATTTCTGTTTAAGCATATTTAGGTCTATGGATCTGAAGGTCATTCTATCAAAGATAAAATAAAGTAAAGAGTAAATATGAAATATATTTCAGAACATGTTGAGGCAGTCATCTCAACTTATATTAACTTCCATTAATATCTTTATGACCATTAGTATAGTTTTAAAGTTTTGACTAAATCATTGTTTCATTTTGTTTTTATCAGTGTAATACAAGAAAACATACTGTAAGCAGTAATGGTAAAACTAAATCTACCCGGAACACAAAATTTCATAAGTACTTTGCCCTATGGAATATTAGCCTAAACACAAACATAATGCATATTATAGTATGAAATATCAAAGAAATACACTTGCTTACATAAGAACAGTACCTCAAGTAACAGGAAGAAAAAAAGAGGTATCCTAACAAGAGTGTAATAATAATAGAACTAGTCCTGAAACACAATGATAACATTTGTAATTTTCTCTACTCAGCTCCAAATAAAGTTCACATGTATACAATACCAATTACAAAAAAATTCATTTGGGTTTTTCTATAATTCTTACTGATTTAAAATTAGATATCTGTTTGGAAAGACTATCTGATTACAGGTTTTAAAAATTTAAATCAGTTTGTTCAATATTGATTTTTTAAAATTAAGTAATGGTGACTATTTTCTCTACTGTGCAATGTTCACCATAAAATATAGTCTCTTCAATAGATGGCAACTAAAAACATTTTTTATTATTGTTGGGTTCTTTCCCTCACCTATTTATATACCTCAAGTAACCTCACTATTACTTATTTAAAATTAAAACATGTTTTGGGACACATAATAAACAACATTTGAAAAAATGCGAGGAGCATACTGGTTAGAATTAGGAAGATAACACTGTAACTTCTTCATACATCAATTTTTAGAACCTAAAAAATAACAGATTCATGTTTCTGGAACTGTAATTATACATATGATCCTAGGCTGATGGACCAACTGGCTTAGTGGACAGCTCTATTGATATTAGCCATCTTCATTAAGCAGTCAGCATCTTATTCATCTTACACTGGGGTTTAACATTTTATTTGCAATAGTCAATTTGGATGTTATAAAATTCTTTTTTGTTTGTTGGTTTTAGGAGGGGAGAGAGGGAGTGGAGCACGGCAGAGAAAATCAGTGAAATCTCCAGAATGAACAGCAGGGCACTTTAGTATCTCACAGAGCACCCAGGAAAGCAATCCTATAGAAAAGAGGTTACCGTTTATGATAGTTGTATTTTCTGTGTTATCTAGAGAAAAACAGGTTCATCCATGCAAAATGGACTGTTTTAGAAGATACTGCTGCTAAAATGAAAGACTTTTCAAAGAGAAAAAGTGATTATTCCAGATGAAATGAGGAGCTCCAATGTCAACCTTACTTCCTGAATCAGCAAAAATCAAAGCTTTGCTCAGAATAGGAAATTGGAGATTTTCTTTTATTTTATATATCTTTTTTGCTGAGTATGTTTTAGCTGAAATATGAGAGAACTCCTACGAGACAGCACTTCTCATTTCCAACAGTGCTTTTGCAATGGCATTATAAAAACTACTACTTGGAACTAAGAATACATTAATTTTACTAGCACTAGCATAGAAGAATCAAGAGCTTTAAGTCAGAAATGGCTTTCTATTTTTAACACTTTGTCCCATACTCATTAGTTGTATCTACACAATGCCAAATACCCAGATGAAAAGTAAATATTTCAGGCTAAATCTGGATGCCTGCTTATTATCTGGATGTCTGACATATTACCAAAACATCTAGATCATACTTTTCCTATTTTTATCCATGTGTTAGTATTATACATATATAACCAATATTTGAATGAGTTTTAAAATAAAATGATGAATGCTCCAAATGTAAATAATGAAATTTCAGAAATAATACATATGAAAAATAAATCACCAATACCTAAAACATGAAAATTAACCTGTTACCTTTAATTTTATGAGTAAATATTATATCTACATTCTCATATATACATACTTCTTTATATTCTTTCTTGCAACATTTTATAAGATCTTAGGATGAGTTAAATATTTTAGTACTCAGCGCTCAACTGCCCATTAAGACCCTCCCCCCCAACTTTTCCCTTCCAAATAAACAAACAAAACAAACAGGCAAAGTGATGATTTGCATGTGTAAAAATAAAATGCCAATTATTTTTGAAAGGATAGTTTTTCCTCTCTATTTCAAAATTCACCACTTCATATTTTATATCTCTTTTGGCTTATAAATATTTTTATTAAATTTTAACACGAGTGTTATAAAAACTGCATTGTTTGGGGATCTTTTTACCATTTAAAATGTAAACAGACTTAAAAATGTTATTCAAATAAGCCTTAAAAGCTTTAATGTCTCATTTTATTTTCTCTAGCTTCTATACAATCCTTTATTGTCATTTTCTCAAATATATATATATATATACTTGAAATTTTTATAAAAGAAGTATTATTATTCATTAGCTTTCCATCAACTTAACTAGTAAGCTTAATTTGGCTAAAGTCCCGTATCAAAAAATACCTATCTATTGGTATCTATTCACTTCCTCCATTCTCCTCTTCTAAGAATGAAACATCCGATTTCTTAAAAGTGCATAAAATGGAACATAAAATATCCCAAAAATGTGAATTTCAAATTTAGTTCTGATGTTTATAACATACATATTACTATGAAGGTTGCATGTTGTTTTGTTTTTTAACTATGACAGGAGATAATAGGTAAAATGACACTGTTTTAGGAATGAATTGTATGACATAATCTGACAGAGTAATTATAACAAGTAAGGGACAAGAGTGATATTCATTAAAAAAAGCTGGGAAATGGAGAAGGTTAGGGATAGGCATCTTTATCAAATGTTTATTTGAAGTTTATTTAATATAATAATAGTGAATATATTTGGCCATACCATCCATAGACTAATTTTTACAAAGTAAATGTAATCAGATATTAATAATTTTTAAAGTTCAAATTGTTAGTTAAGTTTTGCACTTTACTGTCTTTCAATATTGTACAACTTTAAAATTGGGCTTATGCTAATTACTTTTCTAGCAGCTACTTACACATGTTATTTCCTTACATAAGTGCCTCGACATCATTTATTTTTGTTGTAGCTATAACCCCTAATTAACACAGGAAATCTCAAGAGGAATTTTTAACCCATTTTTGGTTTTAAGTTCCCCTGTGCTAAATAAGGCTATCTATGGCTTATATATTATTGTTTTAATAATTAGCAAAACTGTCCAATTAAATTTCTGTTCTTTTGCTACTCTTCAATGTGTTACTAATATCACCGTTAAACACTGTTAGGATTTGATTTTTTAAAGAATAAAAGAAAATAATGATTTGGTCTGTTTTAGATCTTACAAATAAAGCAGAGCAGTTAAAAGGGATTCATCCATATAGCCCTGCAATTCAAATTTAGGTGAAAATAGCACTGGCACTTTCAATTTCCAAGGAATATTTCCAGCATAGTTCATTGAAGCTAATGAATAGCCAGGAACAATTCGGAATAATGCCCTGGTTTAACCAAGGCGTGTATTCACATGCTGGGTTTGTTACACTTGTTGTTTATTTGACTTTTTCCAGTGGCAATATTCCTTACACCAAAACCCTCCCTTCTAGGTTTTATTCATTTCTTTTGTGGAAAGCAAGTGCTTTAATTTGGTTCAGCCTGGTAAAAACCAAAGGGCTAAAACATGAGGGTCACCAAGGTCCACAAGGTAGATGAACAAACCAACAAAGCAACAGCACAGGGCAAAGAGCAAAGGAATTACAATAAGAATCTAAGTCTAACAAAAAGAAACACTACATACAGCTCTTGTGACTAGAAAATAGTAAACACCCTGGGAATGTTGTCTTTTGTCTTTCCTGCTTAAGTTCATTAGAAAATGTCCTTTCAAATTAGAACTGATCCTCTCGGAAATTTGACATTTATTATGAAATCTGAGTAAACTCATCCAGAAACATACAATCCTACAATGAACTAGTGTTAAATTCAATAATAAAATATAATAAAAAATATTATGTCTGAATCTGTTTGAGTGTAAATCCAAACGTTTGGCTTTCTTCTGACAATAGTGAACTCCTTCTGAATTAATCAAAATGTTGAATTATCCACATTAATATATTTTTCTTAAAATTTAAGTGCAGAAAATAGGAAGAATAACCATAAATATAAGAATCCTAACTTACATTGAAGGAACAGCCTTAATATAGAAGTCAGCCTTGTAATTTGTTCTCATTCTAATTATATGAAGGCAGGTTTAAAGATAATTTCATAATTACAAGAGAGTCTCTTTTTACTTCAACTTTGTCCCTTGCTACCTCTTCTTAATGGCATAACTGTGTACAAAGAAATATTAGTTATCAAACAGGCTAACCAAAAAAAAAATTAAATAAGATCATACTGTGAATTGTTGACAGTATATATTATGGGACCCAAGAAAGTATAATGATTTGAAACAGATAAAGTGAAAGGGCTAGGTAATGGTAAAGCATGAAAAAAAGAAAGAATTTGCATAGTACAAAACTAAACTTTCCCCTTAAGGGCATTTTGTAAAGTTTGTCTACTTGTGTTTAATCAATAGCAATAGCAAAGCAAACTAATTTATTAACTAATACTAATTTTACTCCTCTTCCTTCTCCCCAAATTATCTTAGAATATGTGGGGGGAAATAAAATACACAATTTAGAATTACAGCCAAAATAATTGAATAATATTTCCATTTAAGGGAAATATTTTAATGCTACCTTGTTCAATAGTCTTTAACAAGATGTCATAGTAAAAAAAAAATGACATTTCACACATGTGTATGCTGATTAAGGTCAATTCAACAGCTTTAGACAAAAGCTCTGGAGTGAAATGAATGACAGAGGAAATTCCAGAAGAAAACTTTGGACTGTACAGACAGCATTAAGTAGTAGTGTACTCAAATCAATAGTTTCCTTTGTGTGTTTTTTGTATCAAAAGCTATATTGCAATAACAATACCATATTAAGTACAAAAAGCAAGAAAAATTTTTGTAGTAGCCCCCTAAACAGCCACACCTAGCATGATATCCCATCTGTTTGCCTACAAATAGCATCCCTCCTTTTCATCCCACCACAACTGAGCTACCAGTGATTTTTTTTAAGTGTCAGGGAGAAGCGTGTGGTATCCTTAATATGTTTAAATGGTAAACTTGTTTTTATAGCACTTTGGTTTTATCTTACCCACATATATATTTCATGAGATTTAAAGAACAATTACAACCACCTAGTATTTACACTGTGCCAAATCATAAGCAACATTTCTGAGTGTACTTTCTATTGCAGAGAAACAAAATAAAAAGGAGTTATAGTCTCTGACTTTGAAGTGCATATAAGCCAGCCAGGAAGCTTTCCTACACAAGAAGTAACAAAGAACTTTCAAAGTGCAACATGTCCTAAGGGTAGTGGTAGGAATGGAGTAGGAGTAGAGAGGGTTAGATCAAAGAACCCTGGGCTTAGGCTCAAGAGACCTGATCCTTAAGTCCTAAGAATATCATTAACTGCATAACCTTGGAAAAAGTCACAATTTTGGGGGGCCCAGTCTTTTCATTAATAAAATGATAAATCTGGAGGATATTTATGATGCCTTCAAGATCAAAACAGTTCTCTGATTCGAAGTCTCTGTTACATGCAACAAATTAGGCCTACAGGCACAAAAGGTAGTCTTTAGTAGTAAATGCTAGGAGACAGGAAGTGAACATGGGTTTCATTAATTCAGGGAACTCCTGGATGAGAAAACTCCCTCTACCAATATAGGTCAGCACCTCAGAAACTTAAGTCTTACGGATCTACTGAAAGAATTGAAAAGCGATGTCATGATATGCCCATTTAAGAGAAATATTCACTGCTACCTTGTCTAATATCTTTAGCAAAAGGTCACAGAAGCCATATAACCAATATGGGCTGAAAGCAACACTTGAATCCAGGTCTTTCCGGCTCCAAGATCAGATCTCTATCCATAATGACACTCAGTAAATTGACAATTATGAAATGAGTCAATTATTAAAAGCTTACTCTATAAGTTTTAATAATTAAGCTAAATAAATAAATGAAAGAGCTTTTATTAAGGTTCAGAAGGTCAAGGACCTCAGGTCGCAAGGATAAGGAAATAAGCATTCCAGGAGAGGGGAATGTCATGTATAAAGGAATGGAAGGGACAATGAGCTGATTGTGTTCTGGGGGTAAAGAGGAAATAGACTGGATATGTGCTGAGAATTGAGATTAGTGAAAACGAAGGGAACCAGAGAGAAAACGACTGGGAAAGGACCTTAAACACTAATCCAAGAAATTTAGATGGGACATGGCAGGCAAAGGAGCACTGAACTTGGAATAAAGCAACCCGAGTTAGAATGCTGTCTCCACTGCTTACTAGTTGTATGGCCCTGGGCAACTCACTTATGCTGCTGGAGCCTCATGTTCCTCATCTGTAAAATGAAGATAACACTTCTTTTGAACCTAACATAAAGAGTTATGCAGAGAGTGCTGTGAGTATCTGAATTTAAAACTCTAACTAATACTTAGAATTTTATCCCATTTTAAAAATTATTCAGATATGGGTGAAATTACAAAGTAAGTGTCCTAGTTTTGGTGATAAAAATTGGTAAAGGAAAATTTTTGATCAGCTTTATCTTTTCCTGAGATACACAACAAAATAATAGGAAGTTATGAAGTCACAAACTCTGAACTTGACCTATCTATTCAGGGCCCACCTTCAACAGCAGTGGTCTCCAAAGTCAACCAATCTGAGAGTGGGATGACAAGGTATAATCAATCAACAGTCTGGCTTGCTTCCAACACAATGCCCATAATCAGGCAACGCTCCCCCATTCCAACACCACTGGCAGCATGTCTCTGCAAGCTCCAAATCTCTCTACTTCTCTGATCTATGTCTATACCTCAATACAGCTCTTTATCCATGTGCCTTCAGCAGCTGTTCAGGAACCACTGGGAAAATCTCTCCCCCCCACCCCCACCCCCAACATCACCCTGTGGCCACAGCAGGTAACCTGTGGTAGGGTCGGCTCTGTATCCCAGGGAAAGGGGTAAAAGTTCTGCTGCCAATTTTTTGTTTTCAGTGGGGCAGTGAGTCATGCAGGATAAGCAGGTATGGATGGTTTGCATCCCACATCACATATCTCTTCATATTCTCTTCCCCACAAAAATCACTTTTCCAAACCACATACTCAACGTATTTTTGACTGCTCATTTAACTGAAACTGCTCTATCTGAAGTTATGAATGATCACTTAATTACCAATTGTTATGGCATTTTCTCAACCTTCCCTCCCCAGAGCATTTGGCACTATTGACCATCAGCTCTCCTAGATACTCCTTCCTGTCTGGGTTGCTGAGAAGAATATGGGTCACCTATAAATTCTCACATATCTGCATACTTTAAGAATATGGAAGCAATTTTGGAACCTGCTTTAAAATCTTCCAAACAAAGAACTTCTGTGGTTATTGAATGCATTTGTTAAAAACGTAAAAATCAAAGATCTGATTAGTTTATATAAACAACTAATTTGTTAGCAGGAACAATGGAAATTTACTAGCCAAATTTCTACAATGACTTTTGCATAATTGGTTGATAGGACTAAAAATCGAGTAGATAAGAATGTGCTCCCTTTTTTTGTGAACCTTTGTATGGTATCTATTATCTATGATGACCATTAAAACAAAATACTGAGGGGCAGCTAGGTGGCGCAGTGGATAGAGCACCGGCCCTGGAGTCAGGAGTACCTGAGTTCAAATCTGGCCTCAGACACTTAACACTTACTAGCTGTGTGACCCTAGGCAAGTCACTTAACCCCAATTGCCTCACTAAAAAAAAAAAAAAAAATACTGAGATAAACTGAACTAAGAATCAGACCTTCGAATTGCTTTATCACAGTGTTCAAAATCAAGATTTTTTGAAAAAAAATGAACTAAATCATTTTCTCACTAAAAATAACATTATTAAAATTATTTTAGTGAAAAAGTTTTATAACACAAAAGATATTTTCAAAATGTTATTCCATCTCTGTCAACCTTCTAAAAGGTGTTTTTTGCAACTTAAAATTTACATAGTTATTAGTACATGCATATAATTTATTAAAAATAAACATATATTGGGGTGTCAACTAAAATGTTTTTACTGAGACAGTGCAAGATCAAAAAAGTTTGAATATTACTGCTCTACAGAGATAGTAAAATAAGAGAAAAAATCTCCTTGCCACACAGCACCTTCATTCCATACACAAGCCCAGGATTAATTTTTTAAGTACGTCTCATAAACAAAGAGTATAAGGCTTTTTGAGTCACATTGATGCTACTCACTTAAGTATGTGCTTTTTTTACTAGGAAGTGTAACATGAAAACAGACACCTTAGAACCCCTATGTGCTTTTTGACAAATGTTGACTCATCCTTAGTTAGACGTCTCTCATCCAACCAGCCTGGATAAGAGGGTGTCTAAATAGAAGGAAAACAGTTTCTGAAGGGACCTCAGGGAGATCAAGCACCCTTTCAAAGATCAAATAGGAGTCTGAGTAAAAACCTGTCTATAAAACAACTGAAAAGGAAAGAGATTATGAGACCCAGGAGATGAAGGATGTTTCTGAAGCAAAAATGTAATAACTGAGCTGGAATTGATAATGACTTTTCAACTCAGCCTATCGTCTTTCCAAGGTCAATAAATTGAGTAACTTGCAGAGTGCTGTGCATAGGCCTTCTCCATGAGCTCAACTTTATGTCTTACGTAGCCATTTTTAAAATCCCATTGTACTTTATATAAATAAAAGTTAGGAAGATACTATTCTATCCCAAGTTAAACTATATTTTAACACAGCATTTCCCTCAATATTATAAACCCAACAGCCTAGTTATCTATAATTACTGAGATAAACTTAAGGACAAATAACATGAATAAAATTACAAATCATCCTCTGAAAAGATAAACATAGAGGAAGAAAAGATAGTGCTTTCTAAATGCTCAAAATATAGGTTGAAAGAATGAAAAAAAAAATGAGAGAGATGACCATACAGTTAACTTCAAAAAGGTGATGTAAAAATGTCTTGAAGAAAAATATTCTTAAAAATTAAACTATATCCAAGGTCTCTAAGGAATCTTTAGACATTTCAAATGGACTGGTAAAATACATTCTACTTTAGTCTTTTCTAAAAATTAATAATACTACACAGGTACACATGGCAAATTTTAAACAGAGGTAAAAAAAACTTCTGACAAGCCAAGCCCAATACTCCATTATGCACAGTTACTTCATAGATCCTACCACCTCCTTTCTAGGACTGCCTACCAATATCCCAAGAACCTGGATTTTATCTGGTATTGCCATCAACAACTCTCCTAGCCATCCTCCACTTCCACTCAGGTAGCAAGGAACAAGTGACATTTCTTTGAGCCGAGAATGCTTCTAGGGAGCCCACTGTGGTCTGGCAACCAAAAAATATTACTTACATGTGACTGGCAGAAAAACACAGGTAAGTTATATTATTTTCTGGCACATATGAAAATAATGACAATGAACAACTTAACCTTGAGCCATTTAATCTCAGAGAACCTCAGGCAATTCTCTAAGGCAAGCTGCGGACAAATTGCTGATCTGTGGTAGAGTTTCTACATAATGATTTCCCTACACTAATAAAAATGTCTGTACCAAAACAAAAATAGAATCTATTGTGAAAGAGTTTGGGATCTGAGTTCAAAAGGAATAGTTCCATGCTAAACATCTGTAGAAAGTTTTTTGAATGTTTAAAGTAAAGTATTTGAAAAGAGGTACTATAACACCAAGGATATAAACTTTCAGCAGCATGCTTGCCTGTGGGCTTATTAGGGAGTCCCAAAATAGGAGGAAACACTCAGAAAAATAAGGAGAAAGAGGTCAAAAGGTATTCTAGAACAGTTTACTGTTAATAATTTGCCTTAGTCAAGACTGGCTCTCAAATTTGTTATTTCTCTCGAACAAGGCTGAACTCTAATGTAGACAAAGGTCATCCTATGTTTTCGTATATACTTCTTGAAATGAAGAGCAATGAAAATCGTTTAGAATTTACTTCAACTCTTAATTTAAGGCTTGGAATTCCTTGTTTGAATAGACGGCAGGGGGATAATCAGAAACTTAAGGAGTCTGCCACCATGAAAACTCAAATGCATCTAAAATAGTAACAGTTTGGAAGTTCCCTCCAATGAAACATATCACAATCCACTGAAATATACCCATTCCATGGGACTCCTGTCTGTGTACTCCCATACGTTTGGTACACAGCATGGATCCAATCAATGTACTGAAGGTTTTCTTCTCTTTCCTGGGACAACACAAGGGTACTCACTTGTAGTTCGTTTACTCTGGCTGTCAACCTGTCATCATTCTCCCCATGTGATCAGTCCATCTTCTCTTCTGATCATACTTGATGGCATCTTTTATCACTCTTTTCCAAATTTTCACATTGGTATGTATGAAAGTCTGCTCACATATCCCATGCACTTCTCCCTTGCCTTCTGCATAATATTAATTTTTAATTCTTCAGAGAATGTGGTATTTTATGTTTCTCTGCCATATGACACCACAGATATAATGTTGATATTAAGATAATTGGCCTTTGCTTTTCATGGAAAGCCTGGAGTCAATAGTGGTGCAGTGGATAGAGCACTGGGTCTGAAGTCAGGAGGAAATGAGTTCAAATTTGTCCTCAGACACTTACTAGCTTTGTGGCCCTAGGCAAGGGTCTTAGTTTCTGTCTTAATCTTTAATTAAGGGTCTTGGGGCAGCTAGATGGCACAGTGGATAGAGCACTGGCCCTGGACTCAGGAGTACCTGAGTTCAAATCTGGCCTCAGACACTTAGCTCTTACTAGTTGTGTGACCCCGGGCAAGTCACTTAATCCTCATTGCCCCGCCAAAAAAAAAAAAAAAATTAAGGATCTTAAAATCTGTTATAATCCTAGCCTTCCCAGGGTTGTTGTAAAGATAAAATGAGACATTTGTAAAGCACTTTGTAAAAATTACGGTCTTATATAAACACCATCATTGCTACCATTGTCATCATCATCATCATCATCATTAACGTTATCCTTGCTGAATTCTGGGTCCAACTCACTGTCTACTTGTACTACCTATCAGTGTCCTAGGCACCCTGATTCTATCCAGTTTTTCCCCAGATATACATATTGATACCCAAGTTCTACCAGATCCAAATGCATATTCTAATCCAGGCAACAGGCATTCTTCATCCCCTTGGTCTTTCCTCCATATGGATAGTGGGGCCAAACTCCTGAGTGACTATAAACTTTTTTCACGAGGTCCTACAATGTTCTGGGTCTTGATGCCATCAGCAAGATGTAATCTGGAGGATGTGACCATCCACAGATAATCCATATTCAACTTGAACTCCATGCTGTATCTCCCCCATTAAAGTGGTAAATGACTTTCACAGGAATTCATGCTGCTGTTTCATGTCTCACCTGATGTTTATGATCAGCTCACAGAATATGATTACTTTTGTTATACTTTTCAGGGACTGTTGAAGGGTTTTTAAGTATGGATTGTTGACAACACTGTATGGTGTTGTTTCAACATTTTGTTGGGAATAAAAAAAACCTGTAATGTTTTGTGGTTTTTGATAATCAACTATCAATAATCACAATGGGATCTTATGTTTCTTAGTGAACTGTGAAATGGTAACAATGTTGCCCATTGTTGAATATTTATTGTAAAAACTTGTCTTTTCCCTAATGATATCCTCACTGAAGACACTCTTAATTCACATACAGGTGATTCATTGATACTTTATATAAATGGGAAAATATACAAATAGGCTAGTAATCATTCATATTCTCCTAATTGATTTTTGGGGAGCATTAAATAATTAAGGTTCAAAATTTTTCCCATATCTTTGTAACCTTTCCCTTCTTCAGACACTTTTGTGTATCAATCCTTCAATGCTCTTACAATTTTATCACCCCTAGCACAGATCTGCTTTACATATACTTGGATTCAATGCAGCTGCTTTTCCTAACCTTTTTCTTTAGTAGTATCATTCTAACTCTCCCATAAGCATGTCTGGGATTGTAACATTAAAGTCAAAATGCTGCATTTCCATTGTCCTTTACAGAGAAAACAGTGTTATAATCATTTTCTACTAATCTTTTCTACTTTTCTCGTTTATTGTCTTCTTTACATTTTTGTCCTTAAAATTCCTTGTGATGTCTTTGTTTAACTCAAAGTGTTGGCAAATTTTCTTTAAATTGATTTTACCCTCCATTGCTTCTCTCTTCTTTAGGAGATGAGATTGCTCCTAATCGTCCATCATCCTTCTCATTCAAGTTTTACAAACAACGTGATAGATATGAGTGTGTGTGTATTTGTATGTGTATACGTATATGTATATGTATATTTTCCAATTCAGTGCTGTCTTTGACAATCATTTTTAACCACTTGGCAAGTCAATCAATGTTTGCTAACTAAGGTGTTTTCTGGGCCCTGTTGGTCTCCTTAATGTGGTAATTAATTTACACTGGTTAAAATTGTAGATAAAATTAAAGTTAGTATCAATGTAAATTATCTTGTCTATTCTCATTTTTAATTATAAATTACTTTAAAAAATAATTCAGGATTGATTAACTTCAGTTGTATACCATATCTTTTTCTCATTATTATGCTTTCCTCTGGCTTTTTTACTTTGATCTTACCTGTGACAAGTTGATGGTCTGACTCTACACAGGCAGCAGAGTCATGGATAATTCCCACATCAATAACAAGTCTTTTTGTATGTGCCAAAATAGGTTTCATTTGTTCAATGTTCTTTGGTACTCACCATGCCCTACTGATGCTTTTCTCAAAGAAACTGTTTATGATAAAAAAAGGTGAGAGACTTGTGTAATCTAGAAGTGCTTCTCCTCTCTCAGTCCTTCTCCCTGAACCATGCTTTCCCATATATTTCTTCCTATTCTTACCTTTTCCTGCGCTTGCACTGACGTCCCCAAGTATCAGGGTATATGATGATTTAATTTGGGAAATCTTATCATGTTCTTTGTAGAATTTCTCTACCTCTTCATCTTGAGCAACTGACACATGCATAAGCTGAAGTCATTTTTCAGGATAGTCCTTCAAATAGTTATCATGAATACTATTATGCCATAAAATGTTTTTTTATTGCCTTTTCTAAAGAGTGCCTTTCTGGTCTTCTTTCACCTTCCTCCATCTCCATGTACTCTGCAATCCAGTAACATTGGCCTCCTGGTACTTCTTCAAACAATACACTTCACCTCCAATCTCCAGGAATCTTCACTAGCTGTCCCCCATATCTGGACTGCTTTCCTTCCTTCCCTGAACTTTTTTTTTTGCAGGGCAATGGGAGTTAAGTGACTTGCCCAAGGTCCAGTAACATTGGGATACATACTAAATTTCATTTTGGAAATGTTTCATTTGAGATGGCTACAGGTCACCTAATTGGAGACAAAATACTGATGCTCTGGGGAGGGACTAGGGCTAAATGATTGAATCTTAAGTGTCATTTGCATAGAGATGATAACTGAACTCTGGGAAACTGATGGGATCACTAAGAAAGACAGTATAGAAAAAGACAGTATAGAAAAAGAAGAGACCTTAGCACTGAGCCTAGGGGGACACCCAGAGTTAAGGCATAGAACACAAATGAGGCTTCAACAAAAGAGGCTGAGGAGTGCCTAAACAGGTAACAGGAAAACCAGGAAAGAGAAACATTACAAAACCCAGGGAGGAGAGAGTATCCAAGGAGATGCACAAATTCATGAGAACTCATAATCTTTTTTTTCTCTAAATTCTTCAGGTGATTTAATTATGTCATCTTTGGGAGAGTATATTGATACTCTCTTCCAGCTTTAAACAGGAGAAAGGTACATATGGTCTCAAGACATTTACCACTATCAGGGATAACACCCAGAGCAGAGTCCAAATGGAAGAGGGATTCTCTGTAAGTGGTGAGGTTTTCCACATGCTCCTGTTTCCAAATGATCAAGGCCTGGAATATTGCAAAACTTCCTAAATGAGACCTATAAACATTCAAGAGTTCAATCTAACTATCCACACAAGGGGAAAAAAGCAAATATAAAGAATGACTAATGTACTGACTATGATATGCAGTTGGATAGATAGTGGATAGAGTTAGTTCACACATGCATATATCTTGGGCAGACACTGTAAACAGAAAAATATGGCAAGCACAGAGTTAAATAAGTATAGGAAAGTGGACTGAATTAAATTTGGAACACTGCACCATGCTTCCAGTGACTGTAAGTTTTTATCCCAAATAAAGGACCATTTTTTTAATGCCAAGAAAAAAAAAAGAGAGAGAGAAATTGATAGACACTCAAAAGCTGCATGGATGAATCAAAAATTTTTGTTTCTCTAACTCTTATGAATTTTTCCCTACATGTGCTTTAAGATGAAAATGGATAAACTATTTAGATAAACCATTGTCCATCTGATAAATGATCAAGAGATATGAATGGGCAATTTTCAGAGAAAGAAATGCAAGGTATCAGCAGTCATATGAAAAAATGCTCTAATAATTAGAGAAATGAAAATTGAAACAACTTAAAGAGACCACCGCACAGCCATCAGACTGGCAAAGATGACAAAAAAAGGACACAGACTGGACTGGATTTGAACGTGCCTTCCACTTCCTACTTGGGCAGCAGGAAGAAGAGAGGAGGCCCCGCCTCCCTCTTTCCAACCCAAGCAAAGCAGGCTCCTGTTTCCCACAGAGGGCTCCCCTCCTGTGTCTCTAGGATATCTGCCTCCAAGATCCAGGAAGCCTGCCAGGACCTAACTGACAGCTCTACAGTCAGGAATCCTCCACCCCCTCAGCAATCAGATTATGAAGTTTTAGGGCAACAAAGAAAAATGTGATTTTATCAAAAAAGGTTCTTGATTTTCCAGGTGGCATTAATCATGATTATCACTGCATAACCAGTTACATCTCCCCAGTAGAAGCTGTATCTAAACTTTTCTGATTATAAAAAAATATTTCTATCACAAATCACTACCACTAAAAAATCTTTGAACACATATCAAATACTTACTTTTAAAAAATAAAGTATATACATTCACTGGCCTAATAAAGCTGATTTCAAAACCAGAAAGACCTGGGCTCAAAGTCCACCTCTGCCAATACTGGCCATGTGACTCTGGGCAAGTCCTGTAACCTCTCAGGGTTTGAGACATCTCTCTTAACTCTAAGTTTCCAAGAAAATCCCAGACTGTATTGGTAGGAATAGTTTCCTCATCTGGAACTTCCCTTATCAATAAAATCATAAGTCTTGTCCTTAACCTTGTGTCATGTACTATAATGTGTAGCTGTGTGTGTGTGTGTGTGTGTGTGTGTGTGTGTGTGTGTAATGCTGGGCCTTGAGTCAGGAAGACTAATTTCCTTCTCTAGCTCATTTTACAGGTGAGGAAACTGAGGCAAACAGGGTTAGATGACTTGCCCAGGGTCACACAGCTAATAAGTGTCTGAGGCTGGATTTGAACCCAGGTCTTCCTGACTCTAGGCTTGGCACTTTCACTGTGTTGCCCAGCTACCCCAAGTAAAATAGTATAAAGTAAAAAGAGAAGAGGTTGGGAGACAACCATGATTGGGAGTATGCTATGGATAATGAGCCAAATACCCCTATTTCTTTGAGGTTTGGGCTGAACATATAAATCCAGAAATTATATGAATGGAGATGATAATTAAACTCATGAGAGATGATAAAATAGAGCAGATCCCTGGGGAATGCCCATGGTCAGTGATCATGACCTTGATGAAGATTTAACAAAGGAGGAAAATGAGAAAACAGGAGGAGAAGAACCAGGAGAGAGTAGTATTCAAAAACCAAACAAACAAAAAAGAAAACCTGAAGAAGAGAACATCCAGAAGAGAAAGATCAGCAGTGTCAACTGTTGCAGAGAATTCATGAAGAATGAGAAAATTAGATTTGGTGATTAAAAGATTATTGGTGGGGGGCAGCTAGGTGGCACAGTGGATAAAGCACAGGCCCTGGATTCAGGAGGACCTGAGTTCAAATCCGGCCTCAGACACTTGACACTTACTAGCTGTGTGAACCTGGGCAAGTCACTTAACCCCCATTGCCCCGCAAAAAAAAAAAAAAAAAAAAAAGATTATTGGTGGGGCAGCTAGGTGGTGCAGTGGATAAAACACTGGCCCTGGTTTCAGGAAGACTTGAGTTCAAATCCGACCTCAGACACTTGACACGTACTAACTGTGTGACCCTGGGCAAGTCACTTAACCCCCATTACCCTGCACAAAACAAAACAAAAACAAAACAAAAAAAGATTATTGGTAACTTGTGAGAGAGCAGTTTCAGTTGAATAATGAAGTAGGAAGCCAGACTTCAGATGACAAATGAGAGACTGAGAAGAAAGGAAAGAGTGGCATCAAGTATAGACAGCTTTTGTAAGGTTTTGAGAGATAAAGAAGAGAAATAAATACAGGACAAAAATGTGTAGGGATGGTCAAATCAGGTACAAAGGCACATAAATGGGAGATGGAATGATATGAAAGAACAAAGAAAAGGTCAGTTTGGCTAAATCTCATAGTAGGGGAGGGAATAACGTCCAATGCAGCTGGAAAGAGAGGGCTGAGCCAGATAGTAAAGGGGTTTAAAAGCCAAACAGAGAATCATCTATTTTATCCTAGAGTCAACAGAAAGCCACTGGAGTTTACTGAGGAGAGAAGTAACATGGTCAAATCTATGCTTAAGGAACATAACTTCTACAGCTGTGTGGAGGATACTGGGAAAAGATTTGAGGCAGAAAGACCAATTAGGAGGGTGTTGTAATGACCTAAGCAAAAGTTGATGAAGGCCTGAAGTAAAGTAGTGACTATGTGAGTAGAGAGAAGAGGCAAGATAAGAAAGATACTGTGGAGGTAGAAAAGACCAAGATTTGGCCAGTGACTGAAATGATGGGTAAGCAAGAAAGAGTGAAGAGGTAAGGATAATGCTGAGATTACAAACCTGAGAAGTTGAAAGAATGATGGTGCTTTTGACAGAAAATATGGAAGTGTGTAGGAGTGAGGGGTTTGGGAGAAAAATAAGTTCTGTTCTGGCCATAGTGAATTTGATGTGTAAAATGTCTAACAGGAAGTTGGCAGTGAAGTTTCCTGAAGGTCAAGATATAAACTGTTACTGGATACATAGATAAGAAAGTCATCTTCACAGAGATGGTAATGAAATGCACAAGAGTTAATGAGGTCACCAAGAGCAAGAGCATGGAGAGAAAAGGGCCCAGTACAGAGCAGGAGGGAACAACCATAGTGAAGGGGAATAATGTGGATGTTGAGCCAGACTTCTTTTTTCTTTTGATAAAAATACCATTGTTCTTCTATTCGCCCGGCTTCTCAACTTGGGTTTTCACTGACTCCTCCAATCAGTTGTCAAGACTATTGAATTCGCCCACATTCTTTCTCCTTTCTCTTCTCAAACAGCAACCTCTCTCCTTCAGGTCCTCAGCTCTCACCTGTAACTCTCTACTGTAAAAGTCCCCTCCTAATTGGACTCCTGGTTTCCAGGATCTCCCCTCGGTAATGACTTTTACCTGGAACAATGGATATCAGCAACATGAAGGCATGCTCCAAACAAAACTACAAAATTGCAAAGTAAGTCAAATGTACTTATGGGGCCCCACTTCTTTTCTATACCATTCATCTGCCTTGGGTACATGTCCATCCCTGTGCCCAGCTTCATGCTGCTTTCACTTTCCAAAGGTCCTACTTTTGGATCATATACAACCCCCCCTACTGTAATAAATTCTCTAAAATTTTATCTTTAACTTCTCTTCATCTCAATACCTTAAATCAAAACTCCCATCCACATCTTACCTAAAGTACTAAGTAATCTCTTTAAATTAATGTATAAAAACTTTTAGATGACCAACCAAATGGTTCAACCTAACCAGCAGTAATCTACATTTTCAAAGAAGGGGTTTTTTAAACCAGTAGAATATGTACTGATTACAAGTCTCAATCTCCCAACCATGACCACCAGTTCTCTATAGCAGGATCCTGGACACCTTTCTCTCTTTGGCCCAATTTTCCAAGAGGGGACCTGCTAAGTAGCCTCTGTAAGATAGAATCTCAAAGCAAACTTTCAAAGCAGATTTCCCTTTGGCACCTTTTTCAGCTCAGAAAGAGCTCTGTTTCTACCTACTTAGCACTAATCTGTGGGAAAAGTATTAATTCCACTAGAATATTTATTTCAATATCATTTTAACAAAGTAAAATCAAATGCTGGCTATAAATCAAATATTTATTAAGCACTTACTACTACATGTCAGGGACGGTACTAGGTGCTGGACTGCAAAGACAAAAAAAGTGCTTGTCTCAAGTCAGATATAATCAATTGACAGAAATACTTTTTTTCATAGACTTAAGGCCTCCATTTGTATGATTTCACAATGATATTATTTCAGAAAAGTAGTTTCCCATCTAATTCTGGGTTTCTACTATTCTGCTTTGAGTCTCAAGGATGACTATGGTTCCCTGCTGGGTATTTTTTCCTTTCCTTCAACAAATTCTATTACCTCTTTCTTAAACACTCCAGATTCACCTCCTTACTCTCTAAGTCTGCCACCACCATTGTTCAGTTAAATTTCTTAATCTATTCTACCTTATCTGCTAAGTGATAGTCTTCTCTCTCCAAGGTTATAATGATCTTCACATTTTTGTGATTTTTGTTCATTGTTATTTCTCTGTAACAATGGATACTATTTCCGTCTTATGAATCTCTTTCCTCACTTCACTGCTGTGACAATTCTCAATCCTAAACTGAACAGTTCAATTCAACAAATATTTATTTAAAAACCACTTACTGTGGCCTAATATTCCAAGTTCTCAGAGCATTTTTCTTTCTCTTTCATTAATTCTCTTAACTTCTATGTCTAATGCCTGTGGACATACTGTCCTATCCCCCTCTGTTCTCTCTATATTCTATCCCTTAGTTATTTCATCTACTTTAATAGTATCAAGAGTCACTTGTAGATGGATAACTTATAAATCAACACTTCCAATACTGATCTCTTCAGCCCTAAATTTTCAAACAGTTTACCTGTTAATTAATTAATTTTTGGATCTCAACCTCTATAAGTTTAAAACTGAATTCATCATGCTCTCTACACCTATCTATTCCTGTCCCAGCAAGAAACAAAAATTCAAAAATGCTCACCCAATCTGCCTTCCTAACCTCTCTATTTTGGCTACTTTTTCTGTTACTAGGCCATCAATCAGTCAATTAACAATCATTTATTGGGTGTTTACTATATGCCAAGAACAATGTTAAGCACTGAGAAGACAAAGAAAATAAAGAGTCCCCTCTCAGGGAGCTTCCATTCTAATGGGGGAGATAACAGTTATATAAATAGGAGCATGCAAGATAAATAAAGCAGCTGGGGACCTGGGAAAGGCCTCCTTCAGAGATTCTAAAAGGTAATGATGAAGAGGGAAAGCATTTTAGGTATGGAGGTGGGAAACAGAATGATGTATAGAAAGCATCATGTGAGGAACAGCAAGTAGGCCAGTATGGCTAGGTGTTGATGGAGGGAAATAAAATGTAAGAAGACTGAAAAGACACAAAATGGTATGGTTGTAAGAAGTTTCAAATGTCAGAGTTTACATTTGAACCTGGAGGTAACAGGGTACTCCTCGAGTAGAAGTGTCGAACGCTGGCCAGAACAGAAAATGCTTTGGCAATATTTTAAAAATAAATAAAAATATAATAGAACTCAGATAATGCTATAAAGTTTTCTAAGTTGACATGAATCCTGCAGAGATCCTCATGCACCATTTAGTGGGTCTGAGTTTGATATCACTGTACTAGAGTTTATGGAGTGGGAGAAAGGAGAGGGGCTGGGGAGTATGAAACAGATGTATTTTTAAGGAAAATTACTTTGGCCATTGTGTAGAAGGTGAACTGGAGTGAGAAGGAACCTGAGCCAGGAAAGACCAAATTAGAGGATGTACAATAGTCCACGTGAAAGTAATAAGGGCCTGAATTAAAGTAATGGCTATGTGAATGGAGAGAAGACAACTTATCTCCAAGATATTGTGAAGAAAAAAATAAGATTCGGCAATTGATTAGAACTTTAATCATTCCCTCTTTCTCCCCTCCCCTATATCTCTCATCAATATTGAAGTCTTACTGATTCGCTCTTCACAGTATTCTTAGATTCTGAATATGTTTACCCTAATTTAAGCTTTCATCAGCTCATGTCTGAACTATTTCAATAATCTTTTGTCTTCTGGGGCTCCTCACTCCTGATAGGATACTATTTGATTCTCTTAGAACTAAGCATGCACATCTGCATCATAGTTCCATTTTTTACATTGTAAGAATGAAAATAAATGCATTTTACACTTCCATCTATTCTACTGCTGTGACTAACAGATCCAAACTGATTCCAAATTTGAGAGTCGAGAGAAACTTGGTAAAACTTTCAAGATTTACTTCCTACGTTGGCCCTCATTGTACTTAGGAACAAATTCTGTTGAAAAGATGTCATTTGGAGAGAGAAGATGAGGAATGATTTGGATTCCTAAATAATGGTATCCTAGTACAGTTCATTGGATGGGTTCAAAATTTTTCACTACTGAAGTTTCAACCAACAGTCTAACCAATAGTATAAAGGCAGAATCATAGAACCTTAGATTGAAAGGAACCCTCAAGGACACCTAGTTCCAAGTTCTTCATTTTATGAAAGAGGAAAGCGAGTCCCTGAGCAATAGAGTACCTTGCCTGAGGTGGTAGAATTAGAATTTATATATCATCAATTCAGAAAGCCAAAGAATGAATCCTAAAGGAGATAGATACCAGAGATAGTCAGAGATATTCTCTGAAAAAGTAACAATCTTGATAATACACTATTTTTTCTTAATGTTTTTTACACAAACAGAAAAACATTCAAGAATACTGAAAGACCTAACTTAGCTTTAGAGCTGTTAGAAATCCAAGAGACAATCTTTTAACTTATTTTTCTATTTTAATATATCTTACATTATCATATTTACTCTTTTAATTTATTAAACCTTTGCCTCTTGCCTTAAAAAAAAAGTTTATGGTTACCTCAGTGTGGTAGTTGAAACATAATAATCAATGTAACTCCTTGTCTTTCTTAGTATTTTCTTGACTACGCACTTCATGCCATCCCAAAACTCACTACAATAAAAAAAAAAAAGATATGGAAAATACGAAAACACAACTGTGTGTTGCCTAAGAGTACTCATGGTTCCTGTTTTGCATTAGTATTCCCTTACTAATTTTAGTTATTAGAAATAAAAAGAAATTTCTATTTCCCTAAATGATAATTAGTGTATTAATAAATCACTCTTTGTCCTAATGTATCACAGTGACAGATTAAGCTGCCTGGTTGAGTCTACCAATTCTTATATTTGAACCTATATTTGAGCTCAAGCATGTGTTCTTTAAAATAATAATAATAAATAAAAGCACCATTCATAGTAGTTTTAAAACCAAGGTACATGAGCTTTGCATGTATAAATGAGAAGTCATACTTTCTGCAGTTCTTTATGGGTCTTCATAGTTTGGTGAACTGCCTTAACAGTTTCTCATCTAAATGATACTGTGGACATCATTCTCCTCATTACTGTTGTCTTGTAACATCAAACATATATTTTCCTACTATTTGGAATAAAATAAAATATGTTTATATAGTTCCTAATCAGTATAAGGGGAGGGAGGAAAAAAACTAAATGTTTCATTATGATGTGCTGACACATCTCCCAGATGGAAGAAATAGACTTTGTTATTTGCTTTCACGTTCACAGATATAGTCTATGGGTCAGGAATAAAATCAATGTATTAACAAATGCTCTGCAGCCTAATAATACAGAATGGGAATTAGAGGAAAACAGCCTAACACAATGTTAAAAAAGAAAGAATATAAAACATTACCTTGGAGGAAAAGACAGGAGTTTTGAGTGTCAGGAACAGTTAAAGTCTCTATGATCAAGTAATTCTCCTCTGAGTCACTACTTTGTTGCTGGTGTGGGAGTGTAGCAAAAGGATTATTGCTAATCCTTTAGCTGTGAATAATGATTTATTGAACAATTCCTACATAAATTCCAGCTGTGACCATAAAAATACACCCACACTGGCCAATGCATTTATTTCTCTTCCACTATTCATTTCCACATAAAACTAAAATGCAAAACATACATGCCATCCTCTGGTATCAGGTTACTAATGGCATAATATACATTTAGAAAAGCCTTTACACATTAATGCTTTTAACTTTTATTCTAATCTTATATCGCACAAGTACAAATGTGTTCCTTCCATTTAGATATTAATTAAGAGAGTTAGCATTTTTCAGGCTACTTTCTGAAACACTTCAGTTTCATTCAGAGAAATAGAGATGCAGGATTTAGAATGAGGTTAAGTGCATCTTTTGTTAGTAACGTATGTTGCTCCCTTTGGTCTCATAAACAAGCTGCTCCTTTTTGAATACAGCAGATCTTCAATTTAAATTTATGGAAAGACTAAAGCAGAAGAGCCTGCACTCAAACAATTTTAATAACCTATTAAGTTGCGACTTCAGATTCATTTTATAACCACGTTCCTTAGGGAGCTGTGCTATCTGGATAAAGATAATTTTTTTTTCTTTTAAAGATAAATAGCATCATTAATCTGCAACATTTCTTTTCTATTATCTTTCGAAATGAGGAGTTATTTTGTTCTGATCTTGAGGTAATTAGCCTTCATTCACTAGCCCGAAAATGTCTGTGTTCTGAAAATTAAAAATGTGTCATTAAGTGGAATTTACCATAATGTCATTTATCTTTATATAGTTCATCAGTGACAGCAATGGGCCTGGGAATCCATCAGCTTTTACCAAGGAAGCATTAAAACAAATTGAAAAACAGAATAATCCCAGGCACTCTTTAACACAGTCAAAGCCATTTGGGTAATTAAATAGTGGTATTTAAAGTTTTAATTTAGATTTTCCCCTCTGTTCATCAGCAGTCAAATGAGATGTTCATATTCATAACTGTTTGTAATAAAAGGTTTCATAAAGCAAGCAGAATATCAATGCTATTAAAATTAAATAGAACATGGAAAAAGCTTTTAGCTGCAGAAGAGAAAGTTGGGGTTTTTTTTTTTTGCTTTTTTCCCTGCACCCCGTTTTCGAAGATTACATCAGAAATAAACACTTGCTTCAACTGATAACAATACTAGCGATACAAAGACTCTGGGTTTTCTAATCCCAAATATGTATAAAAAGAATAAAAAAACCTAAACTGTTTTATATCTTATATGAACAACGAATAATTTTACTTTAGAGGCTTATGCTATAGTTATTTTTGGCACCATCTTCAATATTATTCCACTGAGATTCTCCCACAATGAGTAAGTTTTACAGTATTATAATACACACTCATAGAAGGCAAAACTTTGGCATAATATAAATAAGACATTTAAAAATTAGGATCCTGGTAGGGAGAGGTGGTTATATCTCTTACTACTATGGTTCACGTATGTAACTAAATAATTAAAATCTAGAAATATGTCTGAACAATTTCATTCTATTAGTTGTAAAATTAAAAATACTTATGTTACTGAAATTACAAACTAGAAACAACAAAATCACTTTAAAACATAGAATTCTAACAGAAATCATTCTGAAGTTCAATAATGTGACAATATGAACCCCTTCCCCCAAGAAAATGAAACATTTAGTAATTCCTACACATCCAACTTCTTTAGAAGTATGTTTTCAGATTGGGAACAAATGGACAACACAAAGATTACCTGAATGTAAATTCTATTTGGTACCAGGTAATTCATATTTTGAACATATTTAACTGAATGATGATAATGAATATTTTAGTTTAGTTTATGTTAAATTACTGTAGAACTAAAGTTCAGAATATTGCTAGTTAAATTTTCCAATCAATTTCAAATATACTTTCTCTTTTCTGGAGAAACATAAATAAAATGAATGAGTCTTCATAAAATATCTTTGGTAGAAAGGCATTTTGAAGACTAATACATAAACTTTATTGGGTGAAATTCATGCCAAATACTGTTTACTCATGCTAAAGTTTTAAAGGTGTTTTATGCAAAATAACACCTCTAATTTTCATCTGTTTTTTCAAAGCTTTTACTTACTCCAAACTCTCTGTGTGAATTCTAAGTGTGAATACAGTGCCACTCTATTTAAATTTTTAATTGCATTCTACAAACATGATCAATCATTCATTCACTCAATCAATTACCATTCATATAAATTTGGAGCCAGAAGGGACTTACAGGTCATTTGTCTAGTGAAATTCCTCCTAGAGGAATCAAGTAAGGCCCAGTATTATTGACTCAAGGTTAAACAACTACTTGGGGTAAAGCTCTAGAATCCAAGTCCTGGAGTTTGTACCTAGAGAAGCACAAAAGTGTTATGACTAAGAAATTAAATCACCAATAATATCTACCATATTCTGAATAAGACACCTAAATATAAACAGGGTCTTTCTACTATCCCAATCACTAACAAATATTTCTTATGTGCCATTAATTTTTCTATAAAATTTCAACCAGAAATGTTTAACATAATTCATCAATCTGGCTAATTATTAGCAACACGATCTTTTATTTAATAATATCTTATACCCTAGGAAGCAATATTTTAAAGCAAAAAAACTTGATTGCCTTCTTTGAACAAGGAAAGGTATACAAAACAACTGCAAGTTTACACCTTGACAACAGTGTGTCATCATTACTTTTGTTGCTGCTATTGTCCAGTAATTTCAGTCCTGTTTGACTTTTTGTGATCCTATTTAGGGTATTCTTGGCCAAAAAAAATATGAAGTAGTTTGCCATTTCCTTCTTCAGCTTATTTTGCAGTTGAGGAAACTGAGGCAAACAGGGTGAAGTGGCTTGCCCAGGGTCACACAGCTAATAAGTGTCTGAGGCCAGATTTGAACTCAGGAAGATGAGTCTTCTTGATTTCAAGCTCAGCACTCTATCCACTATACCCCCAGATGTCCATAATCATTACTCTAAGTGTTTTCAATTCCAAGATCAGACTACTTACACAACTGTAAGCACCATAATACATAAATCCAAATAAATGACACATTATCTATAATACTGCTTCTCTCGATTAACAGAGATAAATGAAAATCAACAATGTTACAAATGACCTAGAATCCTTTTATCTTTGAAACAAATATTCTCCAGATCAAGGGGAATAATAAAATTTTGAAAGAAAATTTGAGGTATCAATAATAAATAAGGTATCAACCTCAGTGATCTTCATTTTCAAGGCATGACTAATTTAAATTTCATTTAGAGTTTTCATGGAGTCCACGAAACCAGATATTGAAACACAAAATAACCAGGTCATTATTCTAAATAGTAAAACACTCAATAATTGAATGTTCAACAAGGAGATATTTTTAAGGACCAAACTCTAGCAGTGCAAACAACCCATGACCTCCTCCTTTGAAAAAGCATAAGAAAGCAGAAAACATAATGTTTTGTTTTATTAAACTCCTTATTAACTCGGTTTCCATCTACTGAAGCAAGGGTCTATACTTAGCCTGCTCATCTTCTTACACATTTGAGAAGCAATATATTTGTAATAAGAGAAATCCAAGTTCAAATCCTACCTTTGCCACTTACTACCCTATGTCTGTTTCCTCATGGGTAAAATCTGAGGTGGAAATAGAAGACCTCTAAGATCTTTTCAAGATCTAAATCTATGATCCTATGATCTTTTGCCTACTGGTGATTTCACCTACTTCATTAACTTTTATCAAGATATTGTTGGCCGGGCAGCTAGGTGGCAAAGTGGATAGAGTACCAGTCCTGGATTCAGGAGTACCTGAGTTCAAATCCGGCCTCAAATAATTGACACTTACTAGCTGTGTGACCCTAGGCAAGTCACGTAACCCCAACTGCCTCACCCCCCCCCAAAAAAAAAAAAGATATTGTTGGCTGAGTTCATGTGGATGTTGCCCATGGAGCACCTTTTGATTCCATTCTTGGACTGTACATATTTCATGTGCTCCATTCCCAGGTAAACCACTTCGGGTTATATTTGCCATATCCAGTGATGTGTGGCTGTTATTGGCCTTTACTATATACTGCCCAGTAATGTCTTCTTTTGCCCAAAGTATTTTTGTAGGGTTTTTTTTAATGCTTATTATGTATTCTAAGATTTGTTCTCAGTCTACTTCCATTTAGTGAGGAAGTATTCATTTTTCTTGAGCCACCTTAAGGTGATGGAACCTGGGCTTTGTGAATCACAGAATCTGGAAACTGAAAGGGACATCAGAGGCTATCTAGTACAACCCATATACACAAGGAATACCCACCATAGCATACCACAAATGGTCATTCAGCCTCTGCTGAAAGGTCCCAAGAGGGGAAAAGCCACCACTTCTTCAGACGGCCCATGTGAATGTAGCTAACAACACTGTTTGGAAGTTTTTCCTGACAGCAAGATTAAAATTTGACTCTTTGCAACTAGCACCCATTGTCCCTAGTTCTTTTCTCTTGGGCCAAACAGAACAAGTTTAATCCTTCTACATGACAACCCTTCAAAACAAGAAGAGAGCTATCAATATTCACTGAGTCTTCTCTTTTCCAGGCTAAACATGTCCAACTCTCTCTAGCAAGCCTTATATCACATGGCCTTCCCAATCCAGAATGGCCTCCTCTGGACACTTTCCAGCTTATCAGCATCCTTCTTCAACCTCTGTACCCCAGAACTGAACATGATGTTCCACATGAGGTCTAGCAAAGGCAAAGTAATTGGAGCTACCACCACTTAATTCCTGGGACCTGTGGCCTACTCTTAATGGAGTACAATATCATATTAGCTTTTCTGGCTGCTATATCATACTTCTGATTCATATTGAGCTTCCAGTTCACTAAAACCCACAGAATTCTCCTTCACACCGCACCCCCTTGAGACAACAAGTATCCAACCACGTTTTCTTCATCTTGTACTTATAAAATTGAATTTTTTTTGGTATGCAAGTGTCAGATTTTACATTTATTCCTACTATATTTCATCTTATTAGATTCATCCCAATGCTCTGGCCTGTTGGACTCCTGATCCCAAAAACTGTCCTTTGAATCTAGCAACCAACTACTCAATAATCCATATAATTGTATTATTATCTGGTCCAGATGTGTCAAATTTGTGGCTTGCAGGCTACATGATGTCAGCAGAACTCCCCAGTGTGGTGAACTAGATTAAAATGTAATTGAGAATTTTTTTTTTTAATGCTATACATTTTTTTTTTTAGTGAGGCAATTGGGGTTAAATGACTTGCCTAGGGTCACACAGCTAGTAAGTGTTAAGTGTCTGAGGCTGGATTTGAACTCAGGTACTCCTGAATCCAGGGCTGGTGCTCTATCCACTGCGCCACCTAGCTGCCCCAAATGCTATACATTTAAAAAAAATTTTTAATGCAACACAACAAAGATAACATTAATTTGTCGTTTTCTAAGTCAGCATGAGACCAGCAAGGATCCCTTTCTTTTTTAAAAAATTGAAAATAAGCCTAATTATATCAATTAATAAATATATACAAAGATACAAATAACAGCTTTTGTCATTTTTCTATATTTTAAAAAATCATTCTGTGGCAAATTCAAGAAACTGAAACCTACAGTCTTTGAAAAGTAACTACTTGGATTCTTAAGTTTTTAGTAGGATGACCAGTCCTCTATATTTATAACACATACATTTAAATTTTCCTTCAAAGCACAATCATGCAAATGCTTATACTCAAAGGTTATTTTTTAAGGCTGCGTCTCTATTATGTGGCCATTGAGAGAAACCAAACGGCTGGCTAGACTATGTATCAGCATTAACTCATAAAAAATGAAATCCTTAAAAGAGATTCTGGAAAAGGTATAAAGAATGACAATTTGAACAATTATCAAGTGTACCCAAAGGAAGAAATCCAAGGTTTAGTCAGGTTGGTATGTCAGTACCCTATCATAAGAAGATCTTTCTATATGCACTTTCTGGTCTCAATGGCTTTGTTTTGTTTTGTTTTTTAAAGTAAGCTAAGTAGTTCCTAACTACCTATAATGTAAATCTTAACAACAAAATCATCTTTTCTCCTGTTCTGACAGACTGTGCATTGGGGTTGGGAGGAATAAAAGGGAAAAGAACCCAAACTGTTAGGACAGTCAAAATAAGGGTTTCATATGAATGTTTTTAATGTCACCAGAGGAACATCTGGAAATGAAGAGGGAAACTAGGATCTTGCATGCTGTTCCATCTCCTTGAGTAATCGAGTAATCCTTGAGTATGATTTGTTTCTCTTAGTCTTGTGTTTAAATGTTAAAGTTTCTCCACAGCCCAGGTCTTTTCATCAGGAATGTTTGGAAGTTCACTTTTCCATTAAAGGTCTATTTTATCCTCTGTGGTATATACTCAGCTTTGCTGGGTAAGTGATTCTTGGCTCCAACTCTATATGCCATCTGGAATATTTTATTCCAAATTCTCTACTACTTTATAGAAGGGGCTGCTAAATTAGATGTAACCCTGTGAACTTTCAGTACTGGAATTCTTTATTTCTGGCTACTTGCAATATTTTTTTCTTTCACCAATAAGCTCCAAATTTTAGCTTGAAAGTTTTCATTTGGGCGTTTCTTTCAGGTGACCAATGGTTTCTTCCTATTTTTACTTTGCCCTCTGGTTCTAAGAGATCTGGGTGGCATTCTTTTAAGATTTCTTGAAACAGGATGACTAGGCTCTTTTTTTTTCCTTTTAGGTCATGGTATTCAGATAGCCCAGTGATTCTTAAATTTTTCTCTTTGATCTGTTTTCCAGGTCAGTTATTTTATATTTTCTTCCACTTTTTCAGACTTTTGACTGTTTTAATATTTCTTCTTACCTAATGAAGTCGTTGGCTTCTACTTGGTCTATTTCGATTTTCAGAGTTTGCTGCTTGGGCAAGATTTTATACCTCTTGTGCCAAACTGTTAATTCCCTTTCCAATTCTTTCTTCCATAACTCTCACTTCTTTTCCAATCTTTTTCCTCAAGCATTGTTGTTCTACTTACAAAAACATTTTAAACTTAAAAAAAAATTTGCTTCATCTCATGCAGGATTTGTAGTTGAGATTGTGCTCAAAGATATGTTTCTCTCTGAGGTATGGCTAGACTCTGATCCTATTTGCCAGGTGGAAGACTTTGCTAATGGAAAGTGGTAGAATTGTAGGCTCACCTTTTGGCCTAGGTTTCCTTTTATTTCTGGATTTCCTGGTTATTTCCCAAAAGGCTGGGCTAAATGCTGGAAGCGAGGCCCTACTCTGAATTTGGAATCTGAGCCACCTCAGTGCAAATGCTAGTTACTGAACTTATTCCACATGTCTCATTTTCACGTCACTCTGAATCTGCAACTCAGTATTTGGTAGTGGAATAAAAAGCTGCCAGTTGATCCTATTGCCCTGATTTGGGTCTGGATTGTCTCAGTACAAGTCTGGGACCTCTTTTTGTGCTGGTGTGCAGTCCCTCCCTTTGCTGTATAATGCTGCATGTGCTGCATGCTCTTGACCCAGCCCTATTCCTAGTGTCTGCAGACCCCTCCCTCTGTTACTCTATGCCAGTCTGGGCCTGACAAAGTATCCACTGTATTTTTTTCTTGTATTTCTCCGTCAAGATTCTATATGGTACAATGTATAGATCTGTTTGGAGCAACTGTGGGTGGATACTCAGGTGCATTGCTTCTTTTTACTCTGCCACCTTGCTTCTCAAATATTTCTTTATATTTGAGTTTGGCACTACTGATCTAATCCATATATAATAATAACATTGTACAGCTTTTTAAGGATATTTTCCAAATCTCTTTGGTCCATTTGACAGTTCCAAAAGTGTAGACTGGTGTGAGGTAAATGTTATAGCTTTAAATGTGTTCTTCCCATAATAATCTCAAGATTACATAAATCTCTTAACATATTTGGTCACAGCCTTCTCCTTCATATCTTTACCTTTCATTTGTCTTGCCTAGAGAAGCCAAAGGAACACACAGGTAAGACTTTCATCCATTGTTTCAAAGTGACCTCCATATTTAGGCCTGAAACTTTCATGTGTTAGGCAGGTCAAAGACTGCAATATCAATTAAAGTGGTATAAATTTTCTTTTCTACTAAATACTGAATAAATAATAAAGTATTCATTATAATCCCGAGACATCTGACTTTGTTACCTTCTTCTGAGGGTGTATTTTGATCTTCCTTGTCACCAAAGAAACTTACTAGTGTCCACATTTTTTTCTGTCTGCTCATTTTGCCAGCTTATTTCTTGACTTTTAACTCCTTAGAGTGGGGCACTGCTTCCAGGGCACACTGTCCCAAGCTTCAGGGAGTCCTGGGTGGTACGATTTAAGGAGAGGCACATTCCACACTCCCCTGGCCTTTGCTCTGGTCTGTAACTATAGGCCTGCTTGCTCTTTAACCCAGGAACAGAATTCTGTTTCACTATGGTTGCAAGCTCAGCGTGCCTGCGCCCCTCCCCGACCTGGGCTGCCCCTCAAGACTGCTTCTTAGTTCTAAGCATGAACAAAACAACAGATTTCCACCTCAGTGCCAGCAGAGACCCCTGCAGTCTCCCCTCAGTCAACCACTTGACCCCCTCACTGGTCTGTGAGTTGAGTTCCAGAAGTAGCCACTGCCTCAGCTGATTCCAAGGTTCCAGAGGTCTGATTCTCTGGGGCTGGGGCTGCGTGGTACAGTACAGATGTGTACTCTACTCTCACCCCAGTACTAGAGACCTTTCCTGTAGACCTTCTAAGCCATCTTTGGCTGGAGAATTATCTCACCCTGTCCTTTTGTGGATTCTGCTGCTCCAGGAATTGCTAATGGAATTATTTGAAGGGATTTGGAGGGATTTGCGGGAGAGCTCCAAGGAGTCACTGCCTGTCCTCCAGCACCCTGACTCCCAATCCCAAGACTTTTGAAACATATTCTTTTTACTCCTCAATATATAGTATATAGTAGACACAACTGGCCTCTATTTGAAGGGACTAATGGCGTTCAAGTCAAGTCAATAAGCATTTACTAAACATCTACAATGTACAAGGAATTATGCTGTATTGAGGATACCAAGAAAGCTAAAAGATAACCCCCTGATCTCAGAGATTACAGTCTAGTGGGAGAGATAACATTCAAACAACTATGTATAAACAAAAGAGATACAGGATAAATTAGTAATAACTGACAGAGAGTAAGCACAGAGCTGCACCTTAGGAAGATCAACTTAAAAGCTGGGTAGAGGATGGACTCAAATGGGTAGAGACTTGGGACAGGGAGACCAACCAGCAGGCAACTACAACAGTCCAGGTATGAAATGGGTTTTGTTTGTTTGTTTGTTTGTTTTTGGGGGGGGGGGTTGTTTTTTAGTGAGGCAATTGGGGTTAAGTGACTTGCCCAGGGTCACACAGCTAGTAAGTGTTAAGTGTCTGAGGCCGGATTTGAACTCAGGTACTCCTGATTCCAGGGCCGGTGCTCTATCCACTGCGCCACCTAGCTGCCCCCAGGTATGAAATGTTAAGGATATAAATGAAGGTGGTGGCAGTGTGAGAGAAGGGGTTATATACAAGACATATTACAATGGTAGAATCAACAGGACTTGGCAAGAGATCAGATATGATGGGGGGAGGGAGGGAGGGAGGGAGGGAGAGAGAGAGAGAAGAACTGAAGATGATGCCTAGATCACTGAGATGTTGCTATACTCTACATAGCAACAGGAAAGTTAGGAAGTGAGAAGGGCTTTTGGGAAGAGATGAAGAGTTCAGTTTTGAACATGCTGAATTTAAGCTATGCATGGGACACTGAGTTCAAAATGTGTAATGATATGAAATTGGAAATGTGAGTCTAGATATTAAGAGAGAGGTTAGGACTGGATAATTAGATTTGAAAATCATCTACATAGAGAAGATCATTAAATCCTTGGGAGTTGATGCAATCAGCAAGTGAAATAGTATAAAGTGAGAAGTAGGACCAGGACAGAACTTTGGGGTACATGGAATCAGCAAAGGAGACAGAGAAGGAGCCATCACAGTGAAACAGGAAAGAGTAAGAGACACAAAAACTTAGGGGAAAGTATCAACTATATCAAAGGCTACAGAAAGGATGAAAACTAAGAAAGGGTCATAAGACTGGCAATTAAGTGATCATAACATTAGCAACTTTGGAGGGAATTGTTTCAGTTGAATAATGAGGTAGGAAAACCAGACTACAGAGAAATAAGAAGAAAGTGAGGTATTAATTATAGATGGTCTTCTAAAGAGATGTAATCACAAAAGGGGAGAGATATAGGATCATAGCTGGAGGGAATGGAGAACAAATGAAGATTTTTTTGAAGAGGGGGAGACATGGCTTTTTAGTTCTGGTTTGGTTTGTTTTGGTTTGTAGGCAGTAAGAAAACAGCCAGTACAGAGGGAGAGATTGAAGATAAGTGAGGGAATGGAGATCACAGAGGGGTCAATCTGCTGGAGAACATGGAATAGAATGAGATCACCTGTGCATGTGGAGGAGGTTTGCCACGGCAAAGGAAAGAGCCACCTCTTCATGGGAGAAAGGGATAAAGGAGGAGATAGTGATAGAAGGAATCTCAGTAATTTGAGATGAGGAGAGGAAAAGAAGGAGCTCTCAATGAACTTGCCTCAATTTCTTTCTGCAAAGTATGAGGCAAGATTCTGTTTAAAAAGTGGGAGAAAGAGCCATAGAAGTTTTGAGGAACAAAAAATTTTAGAAAAACTATGGTGAGATTCTGTGGTAAAATATGAAAGTTTTTAACAGTCGGTTAGGATAACTGAAAGACGCCAGTTTTTCAAGGACCACCCTTTTGGGGAGGAGATGAACAGTCTGCCTGCTGCGCATGTCAGACTGCCTGCCGGGTTTTTGACTTCCGGGGTGGAGAGAACGAGAGTAGGCCCTTTTGCCTGCTTGGCGGGACTCCTGACGGCACGGCACAGACTCTCTCTCTCCAAAGGTGGCCTTTTCGGTTTGGTGAGTTTTTTATAAGGAATATAGACTAAGCTTAGACTTAAGACAATTTGTATTGTGTTTCTACTTTCCTATCCTTCTAATCAACATCACCTTGTGACTATCATAACTATAAATAAAAAAGTCTATCTAGAAAACCAAAAGCTTCTTCCATTTACTAGTTTGGGAGATAAATTAAGGGAAAGGTTAAGTAGGGGAGATTTTTGATCTAATATCCAATTTTAAATCTCACAATTCTGAATCAATTAAAGAGGTGTAAAAGGATTCATTTGCAACAGGGAGAGCCTCACCAAAATCACATTCCATAAACTTGTAGTGGAACCAGTCAATTCTTTGCCACCACACACAAAAAGCTGCTTTAAATATTTTTGTACACATGGGTCCTTTTAGTTTTTTTTTTTCATCTCTTTGAGATAGAGACCTAGCAGTAGTATTTCTGGGTCAAATGCACAGTTTAATGTTCTTGTGTCTAATTCTAAATCTCACACTAGTAAGTGTTAAGTGTCTGAGGCCGGATTTGAACTCAGGTACTCCTGACTCCAGGGCCGGTGCTCTATCCACTGCGCCACCTAGCTGCCCCTGCTTTTCTTTAAAAAAAAAATTAAAAAAAAAAAAAAAAAGGCATTTTTGTTTAAAATTTTGAGTTCTCTTTTAGTGGTGGCAAAGAATTGGAAATGGAGAGGATGCCCATCAATTGCGGAATAGCTAAACAAGTTGTGGAATACGAATGTGCCCCAAACCTATTTTCACAACACACCTCAATTAATAAAATTCATGTTTAAAACCCATCAGTAGTCTATATCCCAAAGAGATCATAAAAAAGGGAAAAGGGCGCACATGTACAAAAATATTTATAGCTGCTCTCTTTGTGGTAGCAAAGTATTGGGAATTGAGGAGATGCCAATCAGTTGAGGAATGGCTAAACAAGTTGTGGTATATAAATATAACAGAATATTACTGTGCTGTAAGAAATTATAAGCGGATGGATTTCAGAAAAACCTGGAAAGGCATGAATTGATGCAGAGTGAAATGAGCAGAACCAAGAGAACATTGTACACAGTAATAACAACACTGTGTGATGATCAAGTGTGACAGACTTAATTAACTCTTCTCAGCAATACAATGATCCAAGATAATGTCAAAAGACTCATGGTGGAAAATGTTCTCCACTTTCAGAAAAAGAACTATGAAGTCTGAATGCAGATTGAAGCATGCTATTTTCACTTTTGTTGTTGTTTTTATTTATTCTTTCTTGTGGTTTTTTTTTTTCCTTTCGTTCTGATTCTTCTCTTACAATATGACTAATATGGAAGTTTGTTTAACATGATTGTAATGGATAACCTATATCAGATTGCTTGCTGGCTTCAGGAGGGGGGAGAGAAGGGAAGATGGGAGAAAAATTTGGAACTCAAAAAAAAATCTACATGTAATTGGAAAAAATTTTAATAAAATAAAGTTTTGAGTTCCAAATTCTATCCCTTCTTTCCTCCCTCCCTCTCCCCTTCCCGAAGTGGTAAGCAGTCAGATATAGGTTATACATGTGCAATTATACAAACCATATCCATATTAGTTATTTTGTTTAACTGATTCTTTAATGAGTATGAAGGCAGTGAGAAAAGATTTTATTAGATAGAGAAAGCCCTATTCCCAAACTAGTCCCTATGCACCCAACCTATTAGTTCCCCCAAAGCTTTTTGTTCACTTCAATGATGCCTCTTTCAAACAGCCTCTGTACTCTGGACACTATTACATGCCCACCAGGTACCATGTTAGGTGCCAGAGACATAGGAACAAAATTAAGATGGTAGCTATCCTCAAGAAAGGGCAGCTAGATGATGCAGTGGATAGAGTGCTGGGCCTGCAGTCAGGAAGATTCATCTTCCTGAATTCAAGTCTAGCCTCAGACATTTACTTCCTACCTGTGTGACTCTGGACACGTCACTTAATCTCTGTTTCCTCACCCTAAAATGAGGAGGAAATGAAAAACCACTCTAGTATCTCTGCCAAGAAAACCCCAAATGGGGTCAGTAAGTGAGACAAAGCCGAAAATGACTGAAAATAATATCCTTAATGAACTATACAGAAATGTCAGGAAAAAAATAAGATTCAACATTTATAAGAATAAATGTTAATAATCAGTTTCCTCTGCTAAAAGAAAAACAATAACAGAATGGATCAAGGAACAATAATTATTAGTATGTGCTTCCTGCAAGCAAGAAAATAAAACACAGAGACTAAAACTAAGAAGCTGGTCTAAAAGAAATGAAACTGCAAGTTAAAAAAAAACACAAGTGGCAGAGCATCAGACAATTCAAACCCCCCCCCCATCAAAATATGTTTTCAGTGGGATGGTCTTTCCTACATTAGATCTCACTATTACACATAATTAAGCCACCTCTACAATCCCGATATATGAAATTCACTGCTTAGATCATCATCTCCTGTCAATCAATCTGTCTTTAAGTTCCCTGCCTCACTTTGAGAGTTGTCCTGACTTCAAACTTCAGTCCCTCTATCTCTCCCTGTTTTCCAGTGAGGTTGTTAGAGTCAAATTGTTGTGTAATTACTTATCTGTTAACATGATATTTCCCCTAAATAAAATATAAATTCTTTTAAATCAAGGGCAATTTCTGTCTTTTTGTATACCAGTTCCTAGAATAGTCCCTTGCATGTAAAAGGTATTTAGTAAATATTTCTTCAGCTTAAAAAAAGCATTATATTATGAAAGAATAAAAAAAAATTTCACATTTCAGAATGTATACACACCAAAGAGTTAAATTGATAACAGAATTATTACAGTAATATAAGAAGAAATGGACAAAAAAATACCATAAGACGTGTCCTTTCCTTTTCTAAGACCACTTCTTGTACAAACACTGGATCTCATTCTCTCTCATCCTTCCCAGTGGACTGCCCCCACTATTATCATATGTCCAAGTCTCCCACATTCTTAAAAAAAATCTTCAACAGATACCACAATTACTACTATTTATCATTCTCATCTTTTCTCCAACTCCTAGAAAAACTGTCCACTTTGTAAACTCTTGCTTTCTTCTCAATCCTCTGCAATCTGGTTTCCAAATTAAACCTCTCTCTGAGTTTGCAAGGATCTTTTTATTGGCCTTTTCTTTACTTTGATCCTTCCTGACCTTCTTGCTGCATTTGGCACTGCTGACTACTACTCTGTCCTCTTAGATACTTTCCTTTCTATGTTTTCATAACACTGCTTTCTCTTGGTTCTCCTACCTCTCTGACCACTCCTCAGTCTCCTTTGCTTGATCATCATCTATGTTATATTGACTAACTCTAGGTATAGCCCATGGTACCATCCTAGGCCCTCCTCTTTTCTCTTTCCACTCTCTTTTGGTGGCCTCATCAATTCCCATGGGTTCAATGATCATCTCTATACAGATTTCTCTATCTTGCCTCCTTCTTTCTCTCATCAACTGTCTAGTGGACATTTCAAATTGAATAACCCCATAAGCAAAGAGTCAGATATGAATAAAACAACTGAACAACAATATGTATTTCATACTCAATTCATCCAAAGTAGAACTCATTATTTTTACTCCAATACCTTAGTCCAAACTTCACTATTTCTGTGGAAGTCATCCCCATCCTTTCAGTCACTTAAGTTCCCAACCTCAGTAACATCCTTGATTTGTCATTCTAACTTAATCCCACTTATCCAATCAGTTGCCAAATCTGGTCTAAATCTGTCACATATTTCCCCTCTTCTCTATTCACACAGCCAGCACCCTCATTCAGATCCTTATAACCTCTCTAATGTACCAATGAAAGAGCCTCCTACCTGGTCTCCCTGCTTCAATCTTTCCATTCTCCAATCTAACTTCTACACAGCTGCAAAACTGATTATCTTAAATAGAAGGTTTGACCACACCATCTTTCAATAACCTTCTTTATCTTTCTAAAATGTGTTTACATATTTATAGCCTCATTACTGAAAGTGCAAAACACTAGTAACACCTAAATGCCTCCAAATCAGAGGGTCAGTTGATTAAATAGTGGTATATGGAATACTATAATGCAATCAAGATTTATAAGCATCAGAAATATAAAGAAATATGTAAATGTTTATGAAGTAATGCAAAAGAAAAAAAACTGAGTTAAGAAAACAGAGTACACACTAATTATAACTACATCAAGAGAAAAGTGTGTAGGAATATAGGGACAAAGAAAGCAACCAGAAAGTTGTTAACAGAAATTGTGAATGCTGAAATTCATTTAAGTAGTTGTAAAGTAGGTTCAATTGATTTTGTTAATATTTATATTTTTAATTAGTAATTTTAAAAAATATGTTCCCTATTCTCAAGAAGCTTAAAATTTAGTAAATGAAAATCATGAGTCATCAAGAAAAGGTGAAATAAAGATCTATATGTCCCATATTCCTTATGATAGGAAAAGGTATATTTTAAGAAGACTTCAAAAATAGTTAAGATTATAAAACTTGATGCTAAAAGGGTTTTAAAGTATATATTTGGAAAAAATTTTAATGTAAAAACATCTCCCCCATAATGGCATTTTTAAAATGCCCCATTACTGTATAGTGACCACTGCACTATGGTTTGGGAGGTTGGACTGGATAGCCCCAAGAAGATGAGTACCTTGAGTTGCCTTCCTAATCTGGGTATTAGATTTGCAGTCATCCATACTTTCTTGCCATATGATCAATATCATACTTTTATAAGATAGCTGGTGTGGCTTAAGACACTCTTTCTCGGGGCAGCTAGGTGGCTCAGTGGATAAGGTACTGGCCCTGGATTCAGGAAGACCTAAGTTCAAATCCACCTCGGACACTTGACACTTACTAGCTGTGTGACCCTAGGCAAGTCACTTAACCCTCATTGCCCCACCAAAAAAAAAAGTCCCTTTCTCTCTAAAGCTAATGAGCAAGGATCCAACTTACAGTGTGGCTTCATTGACACTATACTACTGTCAAATGAGCCAACTTTACTTTTACAGAAAGTATCCAAGTCATCTTAGTGTTTCCTATAATAAACTGTATAAACTACAGACTGTATAAATTATTTTCTAAAGAAAACTGGGTATACTGTTCATGACAACAACAGATTTTTATCCAAAATGAATGCATAAGTTGGGGAAATGACAAATGAAAGTGGGTCATGGCTGCTTAAATGGTATTTTCATGGGCCAATGCAATGCAAATAACCTAAGATCTGTATGAAGCTTTTTCTCCACAGAAGAACACTAGACTAACAAAAGTAGTGATTCAGAAGCATTTCCATCAGTCTGTCCTTTCCTATCTTAACCAAATTGCTGGGCAATTTGCTAGTGACTCTGCAATGATATCTACAAAATCTTTAGGAGCCCTATGATGCATGTCATTGCACCCTGCTGATTTGAACACATCCAGTTTTCTAAAGTAATGTTCAACCACTCGCTTTCCTAGTCTGTTTAAACTTCCCCTCCTCCCATTCAGATCTGAACACAAATGATCTGTGCTCACTCTTGTTAGTTATATTTTCAGCAAAAAGAAAAATAAAATAGTACTTTAAGTTTTTTTATTCTATTCATTCAACAAATATTGATTGAATGCTTACTACATGAAAGGAAGTGTGAGAGATACAAAGAAAAACTGGGATATATATATGTATATATATATACATACACACATATATATTACACATGTTCATGACACATATATTAACATATTTTTGTATTCCAAGTAAATATGTTTTATTTTCTTTGGCCATCTTGATCATCTATACAAGAGACACATGGCATTCTTGGAGTATACTACATAAGGTAAAGAAGTGTTGGGTTTGAGAAAACAACACTGGACTAATATTAATAAAGCTTGTGTTCTAGTCCTGGGTTTATTTGTCACTTACCAACCATGGTCTTGGGCAAGTTAAACCACTATGACAGTTTCTTCACCTTTAAAATGAAAATATTATGCCTTGACTGCTGAGATGATTTTTTTTAATTAAGGAAACTTCCCAAGTCCCATTAATTTCTACTTTCATCACTAATTCCCCAAAGAACCATTTAAAAAACAAATAATCCCCAAGTCTCTATTTCTAGTCTTCACTTTCCTTAAATTTTCTCCTTTGAGCTAGCACACAACCCGCCTACCTAGTCTGTTAGCAGAAAAATTACATATGATCAAAATTGGCACACACTTCCACCTATTTTCCTCATCATTAGAAACAGAACTCAGTAAAAACAAGGATTCATTCCTAGGGAAGAAAAAGTGTCTTGGCTCAGTAAACTGATATTTGAAAATCTAAATTTGGAATAAATAAATGAGTAGAGCTTTCTATAAAAATGAAACAACATTTTTATGGCATTTTATATCATGCAAAGTAGTTTTAATGTCTTGATTTTGTTCCCACAACTTACACCTTCTGAACTCTTAGCAATCTAATCCTGGAGTCAGGATAAATTCTCATATTCAACTTTTAACCCATCATCACCTAAGCTATTTTTACATTTTTGCCCACAAGATGCCAGCTGTTAAAATCCATTTTTCATAATTCTCTATCTGACAGGAATTCTTTGGCATAAAAGCAATTATTTGTTGTTGTTCACATCTGCCACACAGCAAAAGAACAAAAAATAGAAAAAGACAAGCATGGAATACAGAGAACAGATCCAGCTAGGAAGTGGGCAATCAAAAAGATGTTTTAAAATATACTTAAAGAAGACAAAGAATAGAGAAGCACAGGGGAAAGAACATAGATGAAATATATATTGGTCCAGTGAATTCAAGTGTCAGTCTCTGGGTTCAAATTCTGGTTCTTATCACAAGTGGAAGTCATAGCCTCCTTAGGGTTTCTGTCTTCTTAAATGTATAAAGAGAACGTAGGATTAGATGAAATTCTAGTTCTAAAAGTAGGATCATATCTTTCTATAATTAGGGAATTGAAATAGGTCAAGAAAGTAGAAAAAAATAAACTTGGAGCTGAATTTCTGTTAAGACGTATTGTGGAAAACAAAGATGATGGGGGAATTCATGATTGCAGAAGGAGGCAGTAGAGAGCAGAGGAAAAGTATGGCAGTAGCTCCAAAGATAGGAATGCAGAGTATGGAGAGAAAGGGATAAAATGCTATAGAGTACTTGCTATTTTGGTTGTAAAGATCATAAGAAATCATAGATCATCATAAGAAATCATAGATCATCATAAGAAATATAGACAGATAGTTAAGAGAAAGCAAAAACAGAAGGAGAAATGAAGGAAAGAACAGAGGAGAAAAGAACACAGGAAAAGACAGAAAGTAAAGACAATAAGAAGTAGAAATGGGGCAAAATACTTGGGGGAAATGGAATGAATATATGTTTTACTCGCTTTAAACTGTGGGGAGAGGAGGAAGGGAAAAAGAAAGAGATGAAAGCAGAGGACAACAGAATAAGCAAAGAATAAGAAGAGTGACCTAAGAGGAAACAAGCATTTTTTCCTTTTTTGTTTGTTTTTTTGCTTTTTGCTTTTCAGTTGTTCCACTGAGTAAGATAGGACAGATCAAGGTGAAAATGGCAGGGCAAGGAAGAGAATTAATTATATGAAGGGAACAGAGCCCGTAGCTTAAAATTAAAAAAAAATAAATGAGGCCAGAAACAAGAAGAAAAACAAACAAAAACAATTACATGGGTGGCTAAAGGAGACAAGTTGTAAGCATGAATTTTCAGCATAATAGAGCAAAGAGTTGGCAAAATCACCTGATGAGGTAAGGAAGACATATATGGCAAAGACGATTTTTAAAATGTCAGGCATTCCAAGTATGAATCAGCAGTGAATGTATGAACCAGCAATGAATGGCAGTGGGAAATATTATTCATGAAAAATTGACATTTCTGAGGTTTCTTGTATCTACCATATCCAACTCATTCCCATATTATCTTGCTTTTTTCCTTTTAACACCTTTTAGGCTCATCCTTTCATCTTAATTCCTTTTTAGCAAACTACTCACCCAGGTCTTGGGTATGGACATTTTACCTCTTTACTGTAAGCACCACCTCCTAGCCTCCCCTCCCTTACGATCCATATAATGCTGCCAAACAATTTTATAAAGCAACCAATTTGAACCAGCCATATCCCAAAGGTCCCTCTTATGGTCCCTTAGATAATTACTAGAACAAATATAAACTCCTGTCCCATCTTCCAAAGAGTTCTATAACCTGGAAAAATCCTACCAGAAACTACCTTAATTTCCGGGGCAGTTAGGTGGCGCAGTGGACAGAGCACTGGGCCTGAGTTCAAATCTGGCCTCAGACACTTGACACCTACTAGTTGTGTAACCCTGGGCAAGTCACTTAACCCCAATTGCCTCACCAAAAAAAAAAAACAAAAAAAAACCCCACACACAAAAAAACCCAAACAACAACAACAACAAAAAACAACCCAGAAACTACCTTAATTTCCTACTACATTTCTACATGCATCAAGAAAATTACCACATTATCTCTCATTCTCCATATTTCCCTCCATAACCAAAATCACTACTTTACCACCTGTCATCTGCCTTTGAGCTTTCAAAATGTTTTGAAGATACAAAACATTAAGAGACAACCCAAGGGGCAGCTAGGTGTTGCAGTGGATAAAGCACTGGCCCTGGATTCAGGAGGACCTGAGTTTAAATCCAACCTCAGACACTTTACCAGCTGTGTGACCCTGGGAAAGTCACTTAATCCTATTGCCCTGCCAAAAATTAAAAAAAAAAAAAAAAAGAGACAACCCCAAAATATTCTTTAAACACACACATACACACACACACACACACACACAAAATGGAGCCATTCAATCCAAGTACCAGATATGACAGTGAACACAATTACACAGTAGATTTTATTTGGTTATATGCTGTTGGTTCTGTTTTTCACGTCTCCCATTTAGATTATAAAGAGGCAAACCCTGTTTTGGCTTTTGAAAAAAGATCTCCCTATTACCTAGTTCTATAATATTATCACGTACTCCATCAGTTTGATATTGATGGGTGATAAAGGCAACATTCTGAACGTACATTAATTAACTAGGGCATTGAATGGCACCCCCCCATTTCAGTAAATCTCATTCCTACCCTAAAGAAATATTTTTGTCATTAACCTACCTCTCAAAGAACAGATCTCTGAGCAATTCTCAAATATAACAATAATTACAAAACAGCAGAGTAAGTAATTGCTATCTTGGCTTTATAAAACAGAGAGAAATTCTTGACAGGGAGCAAGGGGGTTAGGCCATAAGAGAGTGAGTCATTTGGTCAACTACCATTTATTAAATATACCTACTATGTGGGAGGTACAGTGTGAAGCACTGGTTGGTCATTGTGCTACAAGGTACTTTGTTTTAAAAAGAACTGACCTGTTTAGATATTTGGGGTTACAGCTTAATAGCTAATTTTTATACATTATGAACTTAATGAACGAATGTACTTCCCTGATTTTAAAACAGTAGAGAAGGTACAATTTTTGTTTTATAAAAATGGTCCTCATAACTTGTCATACCCCTCTCTCCCCACAAAAAGAAAAAAATCGCTGATCACCAACTAGTGTGCTGAAGTGCTTTAAATAACTACACTTGCAGTAATGTGAACTCTGTTCTTGATACACTTTACTTTAACTTCCTATGTCTTTGACATATTCAAGAAGTGAAACTCATGCATAGCATGTTTATATTATTCCCTCCTTAGAGAAGGCTCACAGACAATGTCAGGTCTGGGGAGATAAGAGCTGTTTCCAGGACATGAATTCTCATGAGGATTAAGCAACCACCATCTGGGGCTTCAGAGTTTATCTGCAGCAGCTGCCTTCTAAGTATCACACTGGAAAAAAAACAACCAAGTCTAATTCTAAAGTGTTTAACAAGTTGCTGTACCTTAGCTTTGATTGTTTTGCCTTGTGTTTTTTTGTGAAGACAACAAATAAACCATAGTGACCTCCTGTCAATAGGCACTACTTAATCAACATAGTATGAATATTTCAATAATAAATTGCATAACTGATTATTTAACATTTATTAAGAATTAATTTATAAACAAACTGGAATTTTTTTATATATGCCCATGAATTTAGTATTTAGATTTAGAGTATGTTTTCATTTCAAATGTATATATATATATATATATGAATCCCATATTTTAAATTTTCTCAATAAAAAGCTAATAATTTTATGTTTCATTAACATACTTTCTTTGTAATGTGTGAATAATCTCTAGAAAGGTTTCTTACTCCATCAAATGAAGCACTTAAACTTAATCAAATAACAAAGTTTCTAACAAGTATTTCTGTACAAGATTACAAAGGGATAAGAGGAAGAAGTCTGGTAAGAAGAAAAAAAATCAGCAAATTTGAAAAAAAGCATAAATTTAACATTTTCCTTAATTTAACACTGTGCTTAAAATACTCATTCAAGAAATTTTATTTTTGCCATTAGGTCTAAAGGTATTTAAAATCAAGGGTTATACCCACAGTTAGGCCCAAGGACCAAAGAACTAGAGACAAAAGAAAAAAAGGAATAGGAGAAATCAAGCGTAACTACTTTTTAGTATAGATGAGTTTCGTTTGTTTTACAAAACCGGGAATCTTGGTATAACCACTGAAAACATGCTGGTCTCTGTCCCAAATCTACCAAATATCCCTTCTGCTTTCACATGCTAAAATAACATATGCTATTCACATCTGTTCTCTATAACGTACCCTAGTAAAGGATTCATTCAACTATCACTTAGTCCCACCTTGCAAATTAAGCAGATATTCATAATCACAGAATTTCAGAGTTGGAAGGGAACTCAGCAGCCATTAAGTCCAATCCATAGATAAAAAAGAACACCCACTATAACATTCCTGACAAGTGGTCATCCAGCTTCTTTTGGAAAACCTCCAAAGAGGGGGCACCCACCATCACTTCAAGCAGTCCGTTCCAATAATTATGAAGATACTTGAAGACAACTTGTCATTTCTATCTCATTCCCTTCTCCATAAAGCAAAGGTCTTAGCCCTTTTTTCCTATCAAAATTGTTTATTTAAAAAAAAAAATCCTTCTTGCTGTCCTTCACCAGCCTCACTTCATTGTGTCCTTTGGCATTCCTAATACTACGCATACAGGACCAAGCCACACTCATATTCATCCTCTATTACTTGGCCTTGCTTCCATCTTTTTTTATATTCCCAAGGCTGTCATTTATGGCTCTGATTAGTCCTAGACAGCCATGACAGATAAGCTCAATGAATGGATACAAGTAAAATCCTATGATAAGGAATACCAATGTAAATAAGGATTCTATATAACCAAACTATTCTTCCTATATCAAGAAGGCCAATAGAAATAATGAAGTAATCTGGTCCATTGGGAAAAAATAGACAAATATCTATTGCACACCAATAGCATGATTTTAAGTAAGAACTCATCATCTTTGTCTCTGTGATTTAGTTTATCTATGAAATAGTTTAATAACTATAATAGTAACCTTAAAAAAAACCACAACAGTGTTGTATCCATGAAAATGATGAATTTTACTATCTCCTAGAAATGTCACTTCTTTGTTGCTATCATGGGAACAAAGAAGTAACTGCAAGATGCAAGTTTTCAAATCTTATTTGAATCTACAGGGATACAGAGCAATACCTGTTTCAAGTCAGATCAACAAGCATTATATTACGCACTACTATGTGCTTGGCACTGTGTTAAGGATTGAGGATACAAAGAATGGCCAAAAAAAAAAAATCCCTTTCTTTAAGAAACTCACAGTTCAGTGGGGGAGACATGCAAACAAACTGAAGATAATCTCAGTGGGAAGGCCTAAATATAAATAGTACCAAGAAAGGTTTCTTACTTGAGATGGGACTAGTCAGGAGTTAAGAGTATCTTGAGGAACGGCAAGGAATCCAGTGTCACTGGATCCTAGAGTACAATCAGCTACTGCTAATAACTTCTGAGAAGAGCAAAATGACTTTGCACATCTAATTTGTTTAGTGCTTTCCATGTGGCAATCACTGACTATTTTCCCCCCAGGGTTTGCTCAAAGCTGGTATGATCACAGCTGCCTTCATGTTTATGTTCTAGTACCATCCATAATGTCATAGAACAATGTTCATTAATGCGTTATGAATGTCTGTTAATCTCTATGGAATTTATCCATGAAAAATTAGAATGGAATCAATCCTGGCTCTGGGATCAATTTTTACCTCTAGCCCTTACTACTTATATGGTAGTGGGCAAGTCATGGCCCTGACACTCCATTCTCCCATTTTCTAAAATGAGGGGCTGGGGCAAGGGAAGGATTGAGTAGATAGCCTGAGTTCCCTTCCAGTTCTATATCTGATACGCTGAAAGAAGAAGATCACCCTACCAACAAGGTTTTGATTAATAAACATGGTTGATGATGCAAAATACCACTCAATTTAAAAACACATAAAATTTAACATTATACCTAAAAAAGGACCACCACCACCCCAACACACAAATACACAGGCACATGCACATACCTAACCTGAGCCTGGGATATAATACAAAAAGACACAGAACTTTTTGTGCCAGGTTTGAGCAATATTTATTGGGGATTTTTTTTTGGACATAAAGTACCCAGCAAGGAATGGTCAGACAGGTAGGAAGAGAATCAGGAAAGAGTAGTGTCACAAAAACAAACAGAGTGGAAAAAGTGAGGAGATGGCAGTCAACAGTGTCAAAGGTAACAGGCTGAGAAGGATCAGGACTAAAAAAAAATTGAGACAAAACCAATACATTGTTTGGTTAGGGTCAAGAATGATGGGGGGCAGCTAGGTGGCGCAGTGGATAGAGCACCGGCCCTGGAGTCAGAAGTACCTGAGTTCAAATCCAGCCTCAGACACTTAATACTTACTAGCTGTGTGACCCTGGGCAAGTCATTTAACCCCCATTGCCTCACTTTAAAAAAAAAAAAAAGAATGATGGTGATGAGAATACAAGAGGTAGGAGTTGGGGATAGTCTGCTCCAAGGTGACTAGTGATTAATATGGGGATAACAGAGAGAAACAAGTGATGGGAAATTGTTAGCCATAATGAGTAATAGGTGGCCAATAGGAGGGAAAAAAATCACCTCATACCTAGATTATTGTAAAAGCCTCATAAATGGTCTCCCTGCTTAAAGTCTCTCAACAGTCTTAATACCAAAGTGGTTTTCCCATCCTATATGGCAAATCTGACGTCACTCCCCTAATTCAATAAATTCCAGTGGCTCCTCTTCAGAGACCCTAGGATAAAATACACTAAACTGTTTAGCTTTTAAAACTCTTCACAAACTGATTCTGAACCGTCTTTCCAGACTCATTACACAACCCACCCCCTCGTCCCCTTACTCGGCATCCCACCCAAACCAGCCTTCACTTTGTTTCTCATATGTGACTGGTCTGACATGGCAGACTGATGCTATCACCAGTTTTGGTTCTAGGTTGGGATGTACATGACTGAACAATTAACAAAAAGTTTCCTTAGCACTAACATCACAGAGCTTCAATAGATACAACATCCTTTTGTGCCACTGGGTGACCAAGAATCTATGTCAACAGAGCCAGAGATCACCAAGAAGCTATACCAAGAGAGTCACAACTTGAACCTTTTTCCCCACTCCCAGGTTAATCAAATCACAGCTTCACCAACTTTTGGGGGGGAGGGGTAATGTGACCTGCCCAGGGTCACATAGCTAGTAAGTTTCAAGTGTCTGAGGCTGGATTTGAACTCAGGTCCTCCTGAATCCAGGGCTGGCGCTTTAACCACTGCTCCACCTAGCTACCTCCAGCTTCATCAATTTTTAAGGAAAATATAACAATCCATGTAGGGGTTGAAAGAACAGGAAGAGATGACCCTTACAGAAACCATCACAACACCCCAATTCCTGTCTTGGTACTTCTGGACTGTTTGCACCCTATTCCTTGAACACATTTCTTCCTCATTTCAATCTTTTTTTTTTTAGGCAATTGGGGTTAAGTGACTTGCCTAGGGTCACACAGCTAGTAAGTGTTAAGTGTCTGAGGCCAGATTTGAACTCAGGTCCTCCTGACTCCAGGGCCAGTGCTCTATCCACTGAGCCACCTAGCTGCCCCCTCATTTCAATCAAAGAATTTCTCTCTTCCTTCAAGACTGAGCTCAAACACCACCTCATGAAGCCTTTCCTGCTTCCTTCAACTGCTCATCTCCACCCTCAACTGCTTTACACCAAAACCTTAAATAGTTTTAAACAGCACTAATACTTTTGGAATACCATATATTGAAATCCTTTGTATTTATTCTATATATACTTACATACTTGCCTCTCCAGCTAAACCGTAAACTCCTTTCAATCAGGGATAGTTTTTCAACAATAGTATTTGTCTACTCAGCACCTAGCACGTAATGAGTCATTAATAAATATCTGATTGTTGACCATATGCATCAAACAGGATGGCACAGGGAATAAGACCAGTTAATTCAGAGAAGAGATAGGATAGCAAATCGTAAAGGAAACAAAACTAGATTTGTTATAATAGAGAAAAAAAAAAGCTTCACATCTAGACAATCTGGGTTTGAATCCCAGCTGATACTCATACATCTGTGTGACCCTGGCAAAGTCACTTACCTTGTCTTTGTTTCAGTTTCTTAAGCTTTAAAATTAGGTGGTTCAAGTAGATAATCTCTAAAGTTTTAAAACTACAAACCTATGACTCACAAAATCATAGAATGTTAGAGTTAGACTTACTGAAAGCATATATTATTTAAATCCAAGCCCCTTTTTCGAGATGAAAGAATAAGATAAAAATATGGTTAAATGATTTACTTACTCTATGTCACTTGCTCAAGAACAGCAGAGAAGGAAGGAAGGCTTCCTGCAAGATATAAACCAATCTGAGATCTGAATAATAGACAAAAGCTTTTATGTGAGATAAGAAAGAGAAATGACAACAGGGTGAAAAGAGTGAGAGAGGGGACAAAGGTAGACAGTAGGGACAAAGATAATAGCCAGGAATAAGCATTATATCTGTAGCAAAATAGAGAATGGCCTCCCAGAAGTGGAAAAAAATCAAAAGAAATGGAGTTGAAGAGAAAGCTAGTTAAATATAACAAATGTTTTTATAATCTAACAGAAAAATTCAACACAGTGTTCTCATGCTGATTGCAGTGTCAAAAAATGTACATGGTGGCATTAAGTTTTGATCACAGTCATTTTAATGTTCTATTAAAGTTCATTAAAACAGTCCTTAGTAGATGCAGCTGCTGCAAGATAACTGCAAGTATTTTTTCTGTGCTTTATCCAAAGATGTCAATTTTCAAGCCTCTTCCCTCAAACCCTAGTTCTTTACAAAATGTATTATCATCTCTGGATTACCAGCGGCCCTTTTAAGGCAACTATTGATCATCAAAAGGAGACACTTCCGTTTTCATACCTCCTTTCCTCACCATCATTTCCCTAAGGAAAAGCTGTTTTCAAAACTGAACATAGGGGCAGCTAGGTGGCGCTGTGGATAGAGCACCAGCCCTGGAGTCAGGAGTACCTGAGTTCAAATGTCAGACACTTAACACTTACTAGCTGTGTGACCCTGAGCAAGTCACTTAACCCCAATTGCCTCACTTAAAAAAATAAATAAACATAAAGATATCATTCAACTGCATTACTTATAGAAGATTCCTAAGATTCTTCCTAAAATCAGATGTTAATCACCTGACTTATCTGCTGGTTGACAATGGTAGCCAATATTATTCCTGCAGTGTATGTCATTTAGGTTTGCAACAGCTGTCATCAATTAGTACTTATACTGAAAATAAATATAATTTCATATACTTAGGGAATTATGGTGGCATGTTTAATAACAAAACAAGTACTGTGACAGTACTATGTGTCCCGTATACTGGACACATATAATTTATAGTACACAAAATGGGGGTTGGGGGGGGGTACTTGGGGAGAAAAATAAACATAACATTGGTTGATCAGTCCCGATCAATAGGTTCATTAATTCAACTTAAGTACCTATTGTGAAAACAGTCTATTTTTCTAAGTATAATGCCCCAACTTGTGGTTCTCACAAATTATTACAAGGAATCAGCAAATCCAAAAGTATACCCAGCACTGCCATTTTGATATTTACTTAGCACTAGCAAATATGCAATAGGAAATATCAATTTTCAAATGTATGTAGATACTCTGATTTAATCAAATGCAAAATAATTTAAAAGCGAATCCATAGTATCTACCTATTGTGTAGTGTCTGAATTGATGGCTATAAAGAATATAATTAATATATAGGGATCTATTAGATTTTTTTATGTTAAAAGGGGTTTGCATGCCAAAAAAGTTGAGAAACAACCAGTATATGAAACAAAACACAGAGAAGGTAATGTACCTGTCCTCAATCCTGAAGGAAGGTAAGGTATAATGAATACATGGAAAAATGAGAAAACAATTTTATTGTAACATATAAACAAGTACATAACTAAGTGTTAGACCAGTCAGTCCCTTGAAGATTGTTTGGAACTCAAAACTCATTTACTCAAAGAAACTATGCTGTTGTAAGGGGCTAAAATTCTAGCTATACTGTCTAAAGTATCTAATGAGTGGTCGCCAATAAATTATAAGCATCAGGAAGTGACATTTGCTTGTGGGAGGAAGAGGGGGCAAGGCTGGCGCTCTCACTCTCTTTTTAGGGATCAAGACACTATGATCGGGGGGCGGCTAGGTGGCACAGTGGATAAAGCACCGGCCCTGGATTCAGGAGGACCTGAGCTCAAATCCGGCCTCAGACACTTGACACTTACTAGCTGTGTGACCCTGGGCAAGTCACTTAACCCCCATTGCCCTGCAAAAAGACCAAAAAAAAAAAAAAAAAAAGACACTATGATCAGTGCAAGCTTCTGAAGATACGGTGGCAGTCATAAAGATATATAATTTATAAGTTAGGTGCCTATAAGTTGAGACTCTTCTCTCCTCATGTATGTATGTATGTATGTTTATGTAAATACAACACCTCCCTGATGTAACCTCTGGAATAGAAAGTTTTGAAGTCTGGGGTTAACTGCAAATTAAGGTTCAACTCACCCAGTGAGAAAAGGGAGATGAGGAGAGAAGCTGCACTTTTCCAGAACAGGAGAGAGGGGAGGAAAAAACACTGGCATAAAAGAAGCAGTAGACTGCCACTCTTGGAAGGTACCAAGCGAGCCTGGGATATTATGAATTTGTGTTGTTCCTACTTAAGAGAGTTCAATGGGAGTTCTTTTGTGGCCATTCATTTATGAAACCCCTACAATACCATACTGATTTACAACTACAAAAGACAGAGTTTCTGCTCGCATATTCTAATTATTGGGTCATTTATGTTATCTTAAAATAACCTGTTATGGGAATTTAATATTTGCTTGTTTGATAATTATTAATTTTAACAAGAACCTTTGTTTTATGTAATTTTTCCTGTGAACAAGAAAAATAAGCCTATTTTCCCTATAAAAATTGTTCAGAATTCATGATCAGGTGCCAATACTTCTAATGCTAATCTTCTCTGCCCTGTACTTGTAGTGTTTCTCCTTATCTTTTGGCTACTGAAAAAAGGAGGAAATATATAGGAAACTAATTTTTTTTCTTAGCATCTTAGGTTAAAGAACTAATAGGTAAGAGTGAAACTTACCTATTTGCTATAATCGTGAAAGCTGATTCTACAATTATCCACAATTTTCATATATCTATCCAATCCCTGTATCCTATTATTGCTGATAAGGAGACTCACAACAGAAGCAAACTGTCTTTTAAAAAATATTATTATTGATATTCTTGTTGACCTCTGATCCTATGAAGGTATCACCTTCATTTCCTATATCTCTTTCTCCCTTCCCTATACAGTAAGCAATCTCTTTAACAAAGAATATGTAAGTAAGAAATAAAGAAAAAGCAATTCAGCAAACTCACCAGCCTGACAGTATATGGAATGTTCCAAATCCACAGGCCCTCTTACCTCCATAAAGGAAGGAGGTACATTTTCTCATCTTTTTTAGGGTCAAGCTTGATTGTTTTAATTATACAACATTCAGTCTTGTTTTCTGTTCTTTCCATTTAAATTATGTTAGTCATTTAATATTCTTTCCTTAGTTCTGCTTACTTAGTGAACACTGTACATCATTTCATTTAAGTCTTCCCATACTTCTCCAAATTCTTCCTCTTCATTGTTACTCACAGTGCAGCAGTACTGTATCACCTTCATATAACAAAATCTAACCATTTCCCAATCAATGAACATATACTCTGTTTCCAATTTTTTGTTGCACAGGGTCCATAATATTTTTTAAAGGTAAAACATTTTCTATGACCAAACAAAAATATTTGCCCACTTTATTGCTATTCTCACAAATATTGATGTGTTGTTTTCTTTTGTCACCCTACTCCACAAAATCCTACAGTTTACTCATCATGGAGTGGAGGTGACTCTTTACTCTCAATGGCTATGTCAGCAGGGCATGCTAGAAAGGCTTTGAATATGGCCCAGAAAGCAAACACGGATTTTTAAGGACCACCTGAGCTAAGTTGTTATTATTGTCGTTTAGCTATGTCTGACTCTCCAGGACCCCATGGACTATACTGTCCAACAGGTTTTCTTGGCAAAGACACTAGAGTGGTTTCCCATTTCTTTGTCAAGTGAACTAAGGCAAACAGAGGTTAAATGACCTGCCCAGGATGGCACACCTATTGTTTAAAGTAGGATCTGAACTCAGGTTCCTGACTCCAGGACCTATGCTCTATCCACTGAGCCACCCAGCTGCCTAGCCCAGCTAAGTACGGAGAGACTAATCATCACTAGGCCGACTACTTAGTGATAGGTTTTTGTTTGGGTTTTTTTTTTTTTTTTGGCTATAGGAACTTGCAAAACAAAGAGAAATGGAAAATGCCTGTCCTTGACCAAAAGATGTAGAGAATATAAGATCCCATTTTCCTTATTATTTGTTGATAACAGAAAAGTATTTGACTTGGTAGAACAAAACTCTGCCTTAAATTAAAGGCTCTTTTCCTGATAAGGTGTCTCCCATCTATACAACAAAATCACTCAAGCTTCCTTGAAAGATGTAATGGACGGGGGCAGCTAGGTGGCACAGTGGATAAAGCACTGGTCCTGGATTCAGGAGGACCTGAGATCAAATCCAGCCTCAGACACTTGACACTTACTAGCTGTGTGACCCTGGGCAAGTCACTTAACCTTCACTGTCCAGCCCTCCCCCTGCCCCCCCACCAAATGTAATGGAAATAGCCCAATTCAATGAGTCATTAATCATATACATAAGGCAAGGCATAAAGCAAGAATAAGTGAATGTTTGATACAGATGTTAATCACTACATGATAAACTACAAGATCCAGTGCAGAGTCCAAGCAGACAAGACATTTTCTGTGGAGGGTGAGGTATGCTAGAAGCTTCTATTTGAAGAAGACATTGTGGTACTTATATAGTGCCCTGAACACTGTAGAATCTCTGAAAAGAGATAAGAAATCATTCAAGGGAGTTTGATCTAACCATCCACACAGAAAAGACCAAGTGGGTGAAAAAAATTTGTTATTGCTCAGATTATGACGTACATCTGGATGGATAAACTATAAAGCTGGCCCATCAATATGTATATCTGGGATCGTTAAAATAGAAAAGGAGTTGGGCCTAGGATTTAATAAGATGAGAAGAGCAGTTTGGATTGTCTTAAGGAAATTGCAACGCTCCTTAAATAATTCCAAATTTCCTGTGGAAACAAAGGCCACTATTTTTGGCAATGAGACATGGAATGCAACATTCCAAAAAGTTAAAATTAGTATCACACAGCAGAGTAGTGGAGAAGCACATGATGAGTAAAACAAGCTCTAACTGATGAGGAACTCTGAAGAAGAGGAGCAACAATCATTATCAAGGAAATAAAAGAGAGAGAAAAAATGGGTTGGTCGTGTGGAGAAAGTAAGGTATAATAGGAAATAGCATCAGACTGGTGCCTTCACAATGTCAAGAGAAGGGCCTCTAGCACAAATGGAAGAGACTTCTATGATAGCAAATGGATAAGAGTTGTATAGGATGAACAGGCATGGATAAATAGAAATCTTCATTGTGGAAGGGAACTCCCAAATCAATGATCATACAAATCCATTTGATTGAGTATGGTTTTCTGCTGTCATTCAATTAACAACAATTAGAAAACCTATGCCCTAAACACTGTACAAGTAGCAATGAAAGATTTTTTTAATGTGATGAAGAATATATGTTGATGCAATTATAGTAACAAATTTTATTATTCAATCAACAAAAATCATGTACTTTGTGTAAAATACTTTCTACACAATAATAACCATATGAATAAAAAATAACTAATAATCTACTTATTGATTCAAGGCTAGAGTTCCCATAAAGCAAGAGCTAACCAAGGCTACCTGGCAGTTTAAAATCACCCTATCATGAAATATGGCTCCACTCTCTCTCCCCCATCTCCCAGAAAGGCATCTTAATTGATATGTTGGCTGACCTAAAGGTCTGAGGAGCCCAAAAGCTTCCTTTGAAGTAAAAAGTTTCCTTGAAGGAATTTATTAAGATTTTTAAAAAAACAAACAAAACCCTAACCTAAAAATGCAATTTTTACAATATCCTGCACATAGTAAATGTTCAGTAAATAACGGCTAATTACCTTATAACAGAGGCTCTTAACCTGGAATCAGTGAAATTATTTTTAAATAATACTTTAACAACCATTTCAGCATAATTGGTTTCCTTCATAATCCTATGTGGTTTATATATTTAAAGACATCATTCTGAAAAGGGGCCCATAGACTTCACCAGACAGCCAAAGAAGTCCATGACAAAGAAAAGTTAAGAACTCCTGCTTTAACAAAGTATAACAAAATATCCTAAGAATACCCTAAATAAAATCCTATGACATTAAATTTTTTCATATACAGTAGATCCTAGGAGAATAAAGTTATATTTGAAAGCAATTATACCAGGTAAGAAAGTCATACTTTGTGCATAAAAGACAATTTTCTAATTGTGCATAATAGAAAACAAGTGAAAATTATGCTCCTGGGATGGAAAATAAAGCCTTTTCTAATGAAAATTTTCTCTTTTGCATGGTATTCATAGCAACTTTCCTCTTTTAAACAGAATAGTTATAGAAGATATTTTACTAATCAGAATTTCTGGTTTGCACAAAGTTCAGCACTACCTTATATTCGTTGTAGATAATATTTTCTAGAAAATTCAAAAGCTACAACTCATCCCACTTCCACTGTGACAATCTTCAAATATCTTTCTTCATCAGAATTTGTGCTCTGCTTCCTCAGTGCAAACTTCTGTCAATATAATAACACAGCTTTCAATTTATGGATTAAATATAAAGTTAAAATTTTGAAAGGCAAAGTTTTTCAAGTCTACCCCCATTAAAAATTCTATAGACTACCACTACCCATCATTCAAAAGCACGTTTATTAATACCATTAAACTTTTATTTTTTAAAGGTTTCTATTTAAATCTGCCACTCTAGTCACTAACTTCTACTACAATTCAGCGACTAAGCAAAAGCTAAGTCGTGCTTCCCATGACTAAATGGATTAATTCTTTAGCCCAAACACAATTACTGTTCTCCACACTGTTCCATTGAACATCTAAATAAGCATCCAAAGCTTATTTTGTACAAAGAAAAGATTCAAACTAAAGAATAATCCCAATGTATAAAGTTTACATTTTGTGTAGTTTTTTTTTTTAAAGAAAAAAATCTATAAGCAGTGATCAGGAAAGAAATGGGACATCTTAGGCAGGTGTATGGGATGACATCTAATGGATATCTTTGTTGGAACAATACTGCTTCACATGCTTGTAAGATGTCTTTTTCTCATACTTATTTTTCTGACTTCAGCCCTAAGCCTTGAATCCAGTTGCTTCCATAGCTGACAGACACATCAGTGGTGAAAAGAGTTAACTACTGAAAAACAAGCTATTATATGGAGGCGGGGAGGGGAGAGAGAGAGAGGATGGTTTCATCTTAGAAAGTGCTAATTGTTCTTTTTCCTATTTTTAAAATCTAAGCTTCAAAACAAATACTAACACATTCTGTAGCAATGTCTCAGAAACTTCATTATGTATCAACTGGAAATATCTATGGGCAGCTAGATAGCTGACTGGACAGAGCACTAGCCCTACAGTCAGTTCAAATCCAGCCTCAGGCATTTACTAGCTGTGTGACCCTGGGCAAGTCAACCTGTTTGCCTCAATCCACTAGAGAAGGAAATGGCAAACCACTCCAGTACCTCTGCCAAGAAAACCCCAGTATGGTCCATAGGGTCACAGAGTTGGACATGACTAAAAGACTGAATGGCAACAAGAAATGTCTTCTAAGTCTATTATGACATACTACTGGGAGAGGAAGAAGGGAGCAAAGGACAAAACATTAACATAGAGTGGAATGATATTTGTATTATGACTATGTGTGTGCTACAAAGGAAGAACTAAAGCAAAATCTTGGAAAATTACACTTGTAAAGGTGAAAATAACACATATGATGGTCAGGATAATACTTATGGACTCAGATATTTAAAGTAATACACTGATGTACAAAAAGGAGTAAACTTAAAATTTTAAAACAAAAAGGAAAATAGTCTCTTAGGAATTAAGACTGAGTAGAATGAAACTCTGTGGACCCTTCTCTACTTCTCCACACTCTTTCTTCTCTATTATTATTTCATGACACCACTCTATTTATTGGACCTCATACCTTTCTCCTAAGAATCTTCATTCCTGTTGCGCCTCCTAACTCAGGATGTATCCACAAGCTATTTCCTGGGCCTGTTTCACTCTCTTATACTCCCTCGGTGATCTCTTTCTTCAATTCCCACAAATTCAATGTTCTCTATGCAGATGACTACCAAATTTATGTCTCTAGGAAGTATCTGTCTCCTTAGTTTCAATCTTATAACATCAACTGTCTATTGGACATTTCCAATTGGATATTCTGTAGGCATCTCAAACTCAATACATCCAAAACAGAACTGCCCCATATCCATAACTTACCAAACTTCTCTATTTCTGATAGGGTATCCACTATCCTTCTAGTCATTAGTCATTCAAGTTCATGATCTAGGAGTTACCCCTCACATAACAATCAGTTGCTAAGTCTCATTTATTCCACTGCCAAAACATTGTTGAAATTCGTTCTCTTCTACTTATTCGTGAGACTACCAACCCTGAGTTAACTAGTCTCCCTGCAACCATTCTCTCCCCTTCTCCAAATAGTTTTTTGCAAACCTGTCAAAATGATATTACTGGGGCAGCGAGGCGGCGCAGTGGATAGAGCACCGGCCCTGGAGTCAGGAGTACCTGAGTTCAAATCTGGCCTCAGACACTTAACACTTACTAGCTCTGTGTGTGACCCTGGGCAAGTCACTTAACCCCAATTGCCTCACTTAAAAAAAAAAAAAGTGATATTACTAAAGCAAGGAATCTGACCTCTCAAAGAATTTCAGCAGTTCCCTGCTGCCTCTAGGGCAAAATACAAATTACTCTGTTTTGCACTTAAAGGCCTTCATCTCTATAGACTTATATACAGTACTCCTTTTCATGACCTCATTGGTTGAGCCATAAAAATGACTTTCTGTTCTAAGTACCTAACAAAAGTATATGTCTTTGTATAAGCTGTGGCCGTGGTTGGCATACATTCCCTTACCTTCCCTTAGGCTCACTAGTGTCCTTATAAAGGCCTAGGCCAAATGCCACTTTCTCCAGGAAGTATTTCCTGTTTCCACCAGTTGTTGGCTGTCTTCCCCAAAAAGGTAATGTGTGTGAAGGCATACACTTTGTAGGCAATATGTAATATAATGTTACATTCTATGAAAAGAGAATGTAAGTTCCTTGAGCACAGGGACTGTTCCTTTTGGTTTTTATGTAGCATAATGCTTGGCACTTAGTAGGTGCTTAATAAAAGATTAACTATTGGCTTATTAACTTGTGACTGGTACCAGCAATGGAGGGATATTCTTAATTCAAAAGAGTCAACAAACATCTACCTTCATTAAGCGAGGCATGATGCCAGTTGCTAGGGAAAACAAAAATGTTTTTATCTTTAGAAAACTAAGATTTCCATGAAAATCAAGGTGTCTAGAAAGAGTGGCCTTGTATTATGATGTGACATTAGAATTCCATTAATCTTACTATATAAGCCCCACTTTATTCTCTCAAGAAGCTTGTATGGAGCTCTATGCTAAGCACTTGAAGCGCCTGGGTAAGGAAGAGGATCAGTTCTGTTTCTCTCCCAAAGTGGGTCAGCAGCACCTTCTCTGGCCCTTAGAGGTTAAGAGTCTTCCCCAGGGCACAAGAGTGTTAAGTATATGTGTGAGGTAGAACTTGAATCCAGGTCTTCTTGAATCCAAAGCCAGTATCTATCCAATAGGCCAAGAGGTTAAAAACTTTAAGATTCAATAACATGAAAGAAACTAAGCATAGATCAAAACTTACAACGTATACCAAAATAAGGTCAAAATGGGTACATGATTTTGACATAAAGGGTGATACCATAGGCCAATTAGGAGAGGAAGGAATAGTTTACCTCTCATATCTATGGAGAAGAGAAGAATTTATGACCAAACAAGAGTTAGAGAATATTATGAAATGCAAAATAGATCATTTTAATTACATTAAATTAAAAAGGTATTGTACAAACAGAAGCAATACAGCCAAGATTAGAAAGAAAGCAGAAAACTGGGAAACAATGTTTCTAGCCAGTATTTCTAATAAAGGCTTCATTTCTAAAATACATAGAGAATTAAATCAAATTTATAAATACAAGTCATTCACCAATTGAGAAATGGTCAAAGGATATGAACAGGCAGTTTTCTGATGAAGATGTCAAAGCTATCTATTTCCATATGAAAAAATGTTCTAAATCACTATCAATTAGAGAAATACAAATTAAAACAACTCTGAGGTACCACCTCACACCTATCAGATTGGCTTATATGACAAAAAAGGAAAATAATAAATGTTGGAGAAGATGTGGAAAAATTGGAATACTAATGCATTGTTGGTGGAGTTGTGAAATGATCCAACCACTCTGGAGAGCAATTTGGAACTATGACCAAAGGGCTATGGGGCTGTGCATATGCTTTGACCCGGTAATTCCACTACTAGGTCTGTATCCCAAAGAGATCATAAAATAGGGAAAAGGACCCACATGTTACAAAAACATTTATAGTAGCTCTCTTTGTGGTGGCAAAGAATTGGAAATTGAGGAGATGCCCACCAACTGGGGAATGGCTGAACAAGTTGTGGTATATCAATGTAATGAAATACTATTGTGCTATAAGAAATGAGCAGGCAAATTTCAGAAAAACCTGGAAAGACTTAAGATGCTGAGTGAAGTGAGCAGACAGAACCAGGAGAACATTGTACACAGTAACAGCAACTTTGCAAGAGGATCAACTGTGATAGACTCTTCTCAGCAATACAATGATCCAAGCCAGTTCCAAAGGACTCATAATGGAAAATGTTCTCCGCATCCAGGAAAAAGAATTGTGGAATCTGAATGCAGATTGAACCATACTATTTCTACTTTTGTTTTTGTTTTTTGAGGTTTTCCCCTTTTGTTCTGATTCTTCTCTCACAACATGACTAATGTAGAATATGTTTAATGTGATTATACATATATAACCAATATCAGATTTCTGTTTTGGAGGAGGGAGGGAAGGAAGGGAGGGAGAAAAATTTAGAACTAAAAATCTTATAAAAACAAATGTTGAAAACTATCTTTACATGTAACTGGAAAAAATACTATTAAGGTTAGGAAAAAAAAAAGATTCAAATGCAAATTTTAGAATCACAGCTTTTCAGAGTTGGAAGGGATCCCAGCAGCCACTTATTCCCATCTAAAAAGGAAAAAAGAATCTTAAGGGAGAGGCAGTCTGGCTTAGAGCAGGAATTTCAAACTCCAATAGAAACCGGGACTTCTAAACCATACACAAAGATCTTGGTGGTTGTATACTGACTTAGAAAATCACAAATTAACATTATATTTGTACTACTGTATTTTTATATATTTTATTTCCCAATTAAATGTTAATCTGATTCCCCTCTCCCTGGGGAGTGTAGATAAAATAGATAGCTAGCCTGAAAGCTAAAACAAGCTAAGCTCACGCCTAACTTCTGAAACAGACTGACTCTGTGACCCCTGGGCAGGTCTAGACCAGAAGTCACAGAGGCACTAATGGACAATGGAAAGAGGAGTTTCTTCACCAGGGTGTTCCCTAAACCACTGAAATCACAGGTACAATCCTTTGATTGTAGATACATTGTCTGGCATCTTTTAGACAATATGGGTGGCAGGAGAGGAATACAGAGAGAGGCTGGAAATAGGCAAATGTTGTCCAAGTTTTCAAAAGGGCAGAAAAATAGACATTTAAAACTAAAGAACACTAACAGGCAGCGAGGTGGCGCAGTAGACAGAGCACTGTATCTAGAACCAGGAAGACTCGTCTTCCTGAATTCACATCTGGCCTCAAACACTTACTAGCTATGTGACCTTAGGCAGGTCATTCAACCCTATTTTCTTCAGTTCCTCATTTGTAAAATGAGCTGGAGAAGGAAATGGAAAAACACTGTAGTAGCTTTGCCAAGAAAACCCCAAATGATGAAGAAATAAAAACTATAGTTATATGAAAAAATGCTCTAAACCACTACTGATTAGAAAAATGCAAATTAAAACAACTCTGAGGTACCATTTCACACCTATCATATTGGCTAGTACAAAAGAAAATGAAAATGTTGGAGACAATGTGGGAAAACTGGAACACTAATGCATTGCTAGTGGAATTGTGAACTGATCCAAGCATTCTGGAGAGCATTTTGGAACTATGCCCAAAGAGCTATAAAACTGTGCAAAAACCCTTTAACCCATCAATACCATTACTAACTCTGTTTCCCAAAGAGATCATAAAAAAGGGAAAAAGACCCACATGTACAAAAATATTTCTAGCAGCTCTTTTCATGTTGTCAAAGAATTGGAAACTGAGGGGATGACCATCAATTGGGGAATAGTTAAACAAGTTATGGTATATGAATGTAATGGAAAACTGTTGTGCTGTAAGAAATGAGGAGCAAGCATATTTCAGAAAAACCTGGAAAGACTGAAATGAACTGATACTGAGTGACATGAACAGAATCAGAACAACATTGTAAACAGTAACAGCAATGCTGTGTGATGATCAATTATGACAGACTTAGCTCTTCCAGCATTACAATGATCCAAGAAAATTCCAAGAGATTCATGATGGAAAATGTTCTCTACATCCAGAAAAAGAACTATGGAGTCTGAATGCAGATCAAAGTACACTATTTTCACTTTTTTTTTTTGTTTTTTCCTTCATGTGTTTTTTCTCTTTTGTTCTGATTCTTCTTTCACAACATGACTAACGTGGAAATATGTTTAACATGACTGTACATATATAACATATCAGACTGCTTCCTGTTTTGGGGAGGGGGAGGGAAGGGAGAGAGAAAAATTTGGAGCTAAAAATCTTACAAAAATGATTGTTGGGACAGCTAGGTGGCGCAGTGGATAAAGCACCGGCCCTGGATTCAGGAGTACCTGAGTTCAAATGTGGCCTCAGACACTTGACACTAGCTGTGTGACCCTGGGCAAGTCACTTAACCCCCATTGCCCCGCCAAAAAAAAAAAAAGAAAAGAAAAATGATTGTTGAAAATTATATTTACATGTAATTGGGAAAAAATGAAATATTATTAAAACATCCAAAACCAAACACACACCCAAATGGGATCAAAGAGTCAGACATGACTAACAACACAAAAGAAAACTAAGAATGATGTCAAATTCCAACAAATTTCTGAAACAGATTACTGAATAGATGATCATGTGTTTGGGGCAACAGTCTTAGATAAAGCAAACTTATCTATTTTATAAATATTGTTTAAGTGCACTGAGAAGACATAAAAATACAATTCTAGAACCTAAAACCTTGAAGAAATGTCAGGCCTTGTATTAAAATTGTAAGCTTCTTTCAACATATTTCAAAGAACTTGGTCTTTCAATCACCTTGTTGATTTTACTTAACTTTTTTTCTCTAGTTTTCCAGGAAATCTTTATATTTGTAAATACATGACTAAGATACTGCATGTTTTTAAGCAGAAGGATGCACTAACGACTTAGTAATACTAATACAGTCTTAAAATGAAGATTGTAAATCACAGTTACTGCCAACTGTCCTTGATGTATTTGTAATACTCTCAAGATTAAACAGTATAATGTCATAAATCCTATTACAGTATATAATCTCTAAATTATATTCAAAAGGATAAAAATATACAGCATATTAATGAATTTTATATTTTCATAATATCCTTTATACTGAATAAGTGAATCTAGTTACTTTGGATAAAAGTTTATGAAAATCCATTTCTCATAGCTATTAAGTGCAATGCACTCTGCTCATCCTAAGAACCAGCTACTTCAGAAATGCTACCAGCCTTAAAACGGCATTGCCTTTCCCCCCTCAGGACCAAGATTTAGTCACTGGTGGCCCCGCTTACATACAACAAAGAAAATAAAATGCCAGGACAATTTAAAATATATATGAGCACCTTGAAATAACCAAACTACACAACTGATAGAAACATTTACAGAAAAACCAAGAACAAAAGCTAGCATTTACACAGCACCTGCCATGTGCCAGACGCTGCTAAGAGCTTCACAAATGTCATTTCATTCAATCCTCACAACCACCCTGGGAAGCAGGTGCTACTGTGGTTATCCCCATTTTACAGATGAGGAAACTGAGACAAACGAGATCAAATGACTTGCCCAGGGCCACATAGCCAGAAAGTGTCTGACGCTGCATTTGAACTCAGGTCTTCCTAACTCCCGGCCCCATTTTCAATCCATTGCACCACTTATCTGCCAAAACCTTTGACAATTCAAAGACCCAGACTTTACTAAATAGAGAGGAAAATGAATGAATGAATGAATGAATGAATGAATGAATGAATGAATGAATGAATGAATGAATGCAGTGGGCACAATCTCCCAAGTATTATTGTCAAAATGAAAAAGCAATAAAATTGCTTAAAGCAATTAGTCAGGGCTGATGGTTTTAAAAAGGTATGAGGCCCTTTTCCTCAGGAGAAGGTGGAAATAAATATAACTGTCACAATACTTTAATGTTGGAAAGTCCTTAGAGAGCATATAAATAAATCTTAGAATGATAGCCTTAGAGATGGAAAGGACCTGCAGATGGTCTAATCCAGCATTCCTCCTCTTTTTCTTTTTAACAGTTGAAAAAACTGAGGCCAAGAGAAGTTAAAATGACTTACCAAGATCACACAGGTAGTATGTGGCAAAAATATGATATAAACCCCCAAATCCTTTATTTTACAAATGAGGATAATGATTTCCAGAACAGGAACATGATTTATCCCCCAAGGCCACACAGAAAGCAAACAGAAGAGCTAGGACCTGAACCCAAGTCCTTGGACAACAAATCTGGTGATCTGCCTCTACTATTCTTGCTCGTGCCTTTGGGGGTGGGGTGGGGGCAACTGAGGGTTAAGTGACTTGCCCAAGATCACACAGCTAGTAAGTGTCAAGTGTCTGAGGCCAGATTTGAACTCAGGACCTCCTGAATCCAAGGCCAGTGCTTTATCCACTGTGCCACCTAGCTGTGCCCTGTCTTTACTATTCTTGGCCAAATAAAAATTTAGGTAGATAATTTGAAATTTTCAAATTGGCATGAATGAAATACTAGAGGATACATGTAAATGAGAGGCATATTTTCCAGGTTAAATTTCCAAATGATGACAAATGACCTAACTGCCTGGTTATGCTAAACAGTGCATGTGGTGCAAGGTATTGTCAGAGACGAAGCGGGGCAAAATGTAATTGTCACACTCATAGTTAATATTCAGTATGAAAATGCAAAAAGTATACTAAACAGTTCAATTTCTCTTTAACATACTTATATATTCATGATTCTGCACAGGAGTGATCCAATAATGTCTAATGCAGTTTATCAAAGCATGGTCTTGTTTATAACTTAGTCTAGTTTTCTAACGATGGAATATGTTGAGAAGTTATTATGTTTTAGCAATTAAATATTACACACTCCAATCAAATTGAATAATCACCTTCTGAACAACTGCTGCACTCTTCTGCTCACACTCTCCACTAAACCCCAATACCTTCCTTCTACCTCTACTCACCCATTTCCACCTGCTCAAAACCTATTTGACCTAATAATAATAAGGCCTATATTAAATACATCTCCTCTAAAATGTTTGCCTTGATTGCTACATTGTTTTATATTATAATTATCTGTGTATGTGACCATAAACTTCCTGAGGAATGACTATCTCATTGATCTTTTCATCTCCCCCACCATCATCTTGCTTTGAATCCAACATACCTCAGGAGGTCCATCACCTCCATCAATACACTTATTCTCTCCATTACAAAAGACTGCCTGCATCCAAATCCTGTATGATTCTTCACGTTCTCAAAAAGCCTTTCAAAGAAGATTGTTCTAAAGTATGTGTATCTGTGAGATGAAGGATATAAGATATGAGATGGACACAACAAATAGGAACTTGGACAGAACTCAAGAGATAGTAGAGGACAGAAGGTCCTGACATGCTACGGTCCCTGGGGTCACAGAGTCGGTCACGTCTCAACAACATGTTTATCTGTGAGAGAGGTGGGGGAATAGTTGAAGGGGAAATCTGGGGGATGTAAAGGTTTTAAACATCAATAAATATCTTGTTATTTTTCAATGTGAGCTCCGAGGGCCAGGACCACTGTACTTTTGTGGTTTCTATCTTCAGTGCTTGGTAGTAGAGGGGAAGGGAACAAGCATTTATTAAGTTCCTATTATGTGCCAGGCCCTGTGCTAAGCACTTTACAAATATTATCTCATTTGATCTTCACAATAACCCTGGGATGTGGGTTCTATTATTATCCCCATTGAGGCAGACAAAGGTTAAGTAACTACCCAGATCACATGGCTATTAAGTTTCTAAAGCTATATTTGAACTCCTAGAGTCTTCCTGACTTAAGCTCAGGGCAATAAACATTGAAACAATCTAGTTATAAAAACTTAACAAATGCTCTTTTTTTTTGTTCTTTTCTTTTTTCTTTTATTCCATAGTCTGGGAAACTGGAGGTTTTCATCCATTTGATTTTTTTTTCTTTCTTTTTAAAAAAATTTTATTAGTGAGGCAATTGGGGTTAAGTGACTTGCCCAGGGTCACACAGCTAGTAAGTGTCAAGTATCTGAAGTCAAATTTGAACTCAGGTCCTCCTGAATCCAGGGCCGGTGCTCTATCCAATGCGCCATCTAGCTGCCCCCATCCATTTGATTTTAATCCTTAATCTCTGTAATATTTTAGGGCTTTATTTCAATCAGTAAAAATGCCATCCACAAACAGGAGTGTATAATGGATACAATAAATGTTTGCTGAGTTAATGAAAATCACCTTATATTTTTGTAATGTTTTATGATTTTAACAGTGTTTTCATGTACACTCTCATTTGGGCCTTACAATAAATATGTAAAGAAACTAGGTATTGTTTTCCTTACAAAATAGATGAGGAGGTAGGCCCAGAGAAGTTAAATTATCTGCTAAGAGTCAAATAACTTCTGCATTTCTATTTCCAGGTAATGTAAAGTTTATTAAAAGCTTATGTGAACATGAATCTTTGTAAAGCCTATATAACAGATAGGTTCACATGTTCTCATATGGCCAGAAGTTTGTTTGATGAAGATACTGTCTTTTTAGTATAGCATTTGAATATGGTAACTATAGTTGAATACTTGTACAAATCTAAATAGGCATATAAGCCCATTTTTATTAATCTTTGTATAGAAACTCATGTCCTTTGTTTTTCAATCTCAGAGCAAGCATTTGTCCAACTAATTTTTCTGCTTTGGTTTTTATGGGTCTATGTCTGACAAAGCAGTTCCATATAATTTTGTGTTTGATCTCTGTCACAATGGAAAGAGCAGTGTTTCGGGAGTCATGAGAACCATGTTTGAATCAGCTCTGCCTTGAACAAGTCACTTCAAGCCTACAGGCCTCACTTTCCTCGTATGTAAAATAAAAGAATTGGATTGGATGAGCTCTAAGGTGCTTTCAACTTCTAAATCCCATGATCCAATGGCTAACACAGAAATTCAATTACAACCAACCACATATGCACTGAGACCACTCTACTTTCCTTAGGAAAAAACTTTTAGCAGAAATTAAATGTTACAATTTTACAAACATTGCATTTTACTAATCTTATCTTACTTCCAAATACAGAAGACATAATAGCAGAAGACAAAGAGGGGAAGCTGTATTTAGGACACCAGAAGTCACTTGGATTTCCGCTCCTCTTTGAAGTCAGTGATCCAAAGACTCTGCACTAACCAGGCCATGAACATGTATGAAACTTTCCCTCTATTGTATCCTCCTCAAAGGATCTGTTGTTTGCATACAGAGGGCACATCTAATATTCCCTAACACATTAAATGACACTAACCCGAATTAAATATTGATGTTGTTTTTCCCCACTATCACCCCAGGAAAACAAGCAAAGAAACAAACAAAAACCATAGTTAAAGTAGGACAAAATTCAGTGTTATCAGGGCAGAGAAGCACTATCTGAGATGTGAAGTCTTAGAAATCGCTGTAGGGCTGACTGCTGCCCTCAGATCTGTCAGAAAAATTGAAAATGACTTCTTACCATTAAAGTCATGGTATTAGGGAGAATCTTTGGTGTTCCCTTTCCTTAAAAACCAAACAGCAATTTAGTAACAGGATTTTGATAAAGTGCCAATATAGAATCAATACACTGTTATCCTAGGAAATCAGGAAACTACAGAATATGCCAAATTCCAAAAACCTTTCACTTCTAGCTTCCTTTAAAAATTATACCATGGATTCAAATCTTTAAATAGGTAGTATGTACAAAGAAAATTTTTTAAAAGATTTATGCCTATTTTTAAAACAGTCATTACTTTTCAATTTTATATATCTCTTTTTCCCTACTTATTCTTGTCCAAAGACTAAATTAAGCAAAAAATTGGAAATAAAGTGGGTACTCACTGACTGAAAAAAAGCTAAACAAAATGTGGTATGAATACTACTGATCCACAGGAAATAACAATGGAGAACTCAAAAAAGCATGAAAAGGCTTATATAAATTGGCCTGGAGCAAAGAAAGTATAATCAGGAAAACAAACAACATACACAATTACAATGTAAACAGAAGGAACAACAATAAAATAAACACTGTTCTCTTAATTATAAAGACCAAAGCTGGGCCTCAGAAAAGAATTAAGAAAGTGTACCTCTCTCCTTTGCAAAGGCAGGGGTCTATGGGAATGGAAGTTTACATGTACTATCTATCAGACAGTCAAAATGTTGGTTGGTTTTGCTTAGTTTTTTTTTAAACTCACTTTAAAAAAACAACTGTTGTTACAAAGGACAGCTAGCTGGGTAGAGGAGTGGGGAAGGATATAATCAGAAATTATTTTGATGCAAAGACAAAAAGCACCAATATGAATATTTTTTAAAATTAGAAGAATTTAAGAATACCTCAAAGGAACAAACTATCATTTGATACACTGCATTATTTTGTCCATAAAGCAAAGAAAATATTGATAGGATGAACATTTTTATTTCAAAGTAAAAGTATGATAAAATTTTTGTGTCAATAATGTACCTGGTCCTCCTAGTATTAAAAATAATATATACATATAGAATAACTTTGCTGTTGGAATTTTAAAGCAAGTTAAATCAACAAATTAAATGGAAGTTGATTACTTCATAGGCATAAGTATTAAAATAATAATATAATTTCTAATAACAGTAGCTCCTTTTGCAAGTATAAAAAGAACTCATTCTTTTTTTTTTTTTTTTTTGCTGGGCAATTGGGGCTAAGCGACTTGCCCAGGGTCACACTGCCAGCAAATGTCAAGTGTCTGAGGTCGGATCTGAACCCAGGCACTCCTGAGTCCAGGGCCGGCGCTCCATCCACCGCGCCATCTAGCTGCCCCAAGAACTCATTCTTAACTGAGGAATCACTGGGGTACTGAAAAAGCAAGAAAGCTCATCATTGAGAAGATGACTTCAAGAGTATAAATGACATTTTTAATATATGTACATATACATGTAATTACACAAGAAAACACTTTTCTCACAATAACACTGGTGAGCCAATTATCATATCCATTTTTAAAACAAAGAAATTGGGTTCAACCACAGTCACATAACAAGTAAGTAACTGGCAGAACTAAGGCTTTAGCCCCCACATTCTCCCTGACTAAAAAAAGTCTTCTGACACAACCCCAGGCTACTGGTTAAGCTAACCTTTTTCTATTACATGCAGAAGTCTCCAAAATGCCATTAATAAAAATAAGCAGCAAAAAGTGACTGAGTGAAAAAACATAACTCAACCATTTTTGTTTTTTTTTTAAATAATAACCTAGCTAAATACCTATTTAATTCAGGAGGTATTATGGTATAGTGGGAAAATATTTAGAATGAAAAGACCACTGATGATCTGTGTGACTTGGGGCAAATCTCTCCTCTCTGGACCAGAGTCTGTAAAATGAGAAAGGGCTGCTCTAGATGATCTCCAAAATCTCTTCTAGTTCAAAATCTATGATCCCATCATTTTTGTTTTCTAAAGATCCCGCACATTTCACCTTTGTAACTAAAAGAATTCAACAGCATATAAAGTATACAAAGTATACAAAATTCAAAAGTACACCTTAAGATAAGCATTTGTAATTGAAGAAAAACATGATAGAAAATTTGTTGTTTGGGTTTTTGGGGTTTTTTTTAAGCTAAATCAGCCTATTTAAAGTCATATAATTTGGGTCAACAGGATCAGAGGTTTAGAACTGAAAAGGCCTTCCAAGTAATCTAGAAAAACTTGTTCACTTTAGAGAAAAGGAAAGGCATAGCAGTTTTTAAGTGACTTGCCCAAGGTCACAAAAGCAGTTTGGAGCAGAGCTAGAATCCAAACACACATAATCCAAGTCTCAGATTAGTCCATCATCTTTGTGAAACAACATGGCAAATGTTCATGACTAACCAAATGAATGGTTTTTTTACCTCCTAACTATATGTTCCAATTAGCTTTGTTAAATACGTAATTCATCACTCTGATCACAGTTTGCAAATTTAGAAAAGATACAGGCACTATACTGCAAAGAGTAATTGATTTGGATTTAAGCTGTATGTGATCTTGGGCAAGTCACTTGACCAATCAGAGCCTCAGTTACCCTATATGTAAAATAAGATGGTTGGACTAAATGATGTCAGAAATCCCTTCCACCACTAAATCAATGACCTACAATCGATGCTCAGTTCAACCTTTTAAAAAAATGGAGTCAGTAGCTATTTCTATGAATGAGGTACATGTGTATTTCTAATAATTAGGAATACATTTTTATAGAAATGGCTAATTAAACTGAGTTGTTCATTTATTTAAATCAAATCTACTCTAATCATTATCCAAACTAATTATTTGTGACCATGTTAAGGATAGTTGTCGAATTCTGATTTAAATGTTGCTATTATGAAAACAACTTGTAATTCAACATGTCAGATTATAATACATTGACTAAAATAGCATATTTTAAGCAGTAAAATAAGTCGATCTTTATTTTGTGACAGTATCAAATATGTTTAAAGCAATGAAAAATAGTCTCCTACATTTGGATTTATATTAGCAGTTGGGGGACAATTTTTAAAATTATTATTTCTTGCCCCTATATTATGTGAAATACTTAATGTTATATGTTACATTTGTTCACTAGGATCAAAGTCAGTTTTTTTTAATGTCAATTTTCCATACTGAAAATTGTCAAAGGAAAAAATAATAACCTTACCCTGTTTACAAAAGAACATTCTTGTAAGACCTCTATATCTAAAAATTACCACTAATAATCTCTTACTTGGATATTTTATTTTAAGATAAAGTATACTAGAAGAAAGTGATCTTTTTAGTAGCTTTTTAATTATTAATTATATAATTAAATCAAAATCCAATCATATCTGCAGACAAACTAGCTTTTTGGACAATAAAAAACACCACAATCAATCATGTTTTAGTTTTGTAGATTTTTTTCCCCTTGTTCATATAGTCAAAAGATGTCTTCACTTGATAAAAGATTCCAGCAGGTCAGTCCTACTCATATTGTCAGTCTCTAGTTCACTACACTTGACTTAATTTATACCCACACTTTAAATTCTGAGAATTAAAATAAATACCAAATAGAGAAAAAAATTCACAAGAATATGCCTTTCTGTGGGGCACTCATCACTCAGAGGTAAAATTTCTCTCATATGCATCATGAAGGAAGATCCTTTTTCCATGTTGTTGGCAAAACTGTCAATCATCTTGATGAGCAGCAAATAAATGAATGCCCAATGATGGGATTCTGTATTATCCTTAAAAAAGAAATCCATCAACTAAACATCAACAGGTAAATGTTTATACCCGACAGCCATCAATTTCAACTATCCATGCAAAGAGACAGGTGAGCTGGACTGGTAAACCTCGAAATTAGAGCAGTATTAATCGTCTGCTCCCAGCCAATATAAACAGATGTTATTTTCAAACAGGCAAAATCATCTCTTCCACTGAAATTTATTTGCAGTAGATAATGTTCTGTTACATTTTTAATCAAGCAGATGAAGTTACATTTAAATTGAAAATCTGCTGCACTCAACTAATCAGGCAAGTAAAATTCCTAGATGATTGAATGGCATTACATAGCACACTATTACGGCAGGTAAATTGGGAAATTTACCTGTCACACCACACAGTTTATTGTTCAGCCACTGCATCTGCAACTTGGAAGCAAAGAGCTAAGACAAAAAAGGAAAGGCATGTTAAACAAATTTATAAATCCATCATATTTTATGAAAACATTATTAAAGCTGCCAGGAAAAAAAAAAACATAGTCTCTTTCTTATGAAGGAGTCAATAAAGATTTACATGGGTTATGCTTATCTGCTTCATGCAGCATAAATAGCATGCTTGGCTATTTTGAAGATCAAGATACAACCCCAGGGAGGGGTGAAAAAGGAAAAAGTCACCATTTATATCACAACAAAACACAGAGGAAAAAGATTTCAAAAGGGTCCTAGATTATAATGATCAGATGGTACAAAATTCATTATGTTTTACTAAGAAAGAACAGATACAATAAGTAACTACACATAGACCTACAAAGTAAAATGGCACAGGTGATCTTTGCATACCCTTATAATCATTACACGCATCATAGAAATTTACATAATTTATAGAGTCTTCTTTAATTATTTATTGCTTTTAACACAAACTGAGGTGAGTTTCTGGGCTAACTGTCGAATGACTAAGGATTGGGATGCTTATTCCATTGGTTTCTATCAATTAAAACCCAAAAGGTAATGTAATACTTAAAAAGATATACTTGACATAAACTGTAATCTTACTGCACTACTGAAGATTACATCAGTGAGATCATGGATCCATTGTGATGCTAGAATTTATCAAATGATGCTACATATTTAGAGCTAGAAGGGACTTGGGAGATCATATAGTTCAGACTCCTTTTTTTATAGATGAGACAACTGAGGTGCAAAGAAGTTAAGTGATTTATGTGTTCAAGAGCACACAGCTAGTTCATAGCAAAGTTGAGATTTTAACCTGGTCCTCTGATTCCAAATGCAGCACTCACTGCATTGCATCATGCTTATATACTGCACAATTCTACAATTATAAAATATTGTATGCAATAAAAACAGTAAAACAAAATTACATTATATCGAACCTGCGTTTTGGGTTTGTTGTTTTTGCATTGTATTGCAAATTACATTACACTGGTTATTTCATTTTACTTTTACAACAAAACTCTAGGGTTAAGTAAGGTAAGGATTGTGAAAAGCCACCACCACAATTTAGTAAGTAGAAGGAGGAAGTGTGAGTGCAGAGGTGGAATAAGGAGGAGTATATGGACCATATTATGCTCTTCTTTACCAAAAAAGAGATGGTGCTTACTCCGTAATGAAAGAACTCTAAATTAGTTTTGTAACAATGGGGATGAATTAACTGATCTACATTTAGAACCTGAGCATCTAGACGAGTTAGTTTACCCACCTGGGGAATAAAATATTTTACCTCATTAACATGATGTTCTAATCAGCAACATACCATATGGGTTCTAGACCCAGTTCTCCCTAACAAGCTTTGTAATCTTGGGCAAATCATTTAACATCTCTGAGCTCTGGTTTTTGTATTTATAAAATGATGAGTCTGAACTAGATGATGTCTAAGCTCCCTGCCAGTGTCTATTTCCATAACGTTGCCATAAAATTATGGTTCAGAATGACTGGATCAAAACAGAAAACACAATCATTAAAAAAGAAAGAACAAATGGGAAATGGTAAAATAAATGTATAAATAAAGAGCAGAAGTTATGTTTGAATTCCTTAGCCCAGACTTTTCAGTAAGCAAAGAAGTTATGCGTACATTATAAAAAAAAGATGCAAAATACCAAGATCCTATTACTCTACTCTTGAATTCCTTCCAGTGACTGATCCCAATATTTATATAACTTCACCCTAAGACTCTAAATGGAATAAGACCAGCCTTATTCACCACATAATAGTTATCCTGTACTTCTGTTATATATGAATAATAGAACATTAAAAATATCTACTACACACATCTCCATTTTACATAAAAGAAAACCAAGAAAGGACAGGTGACATAATAGCTTGTTTGTGATTAGGTTAAGTCCAATGATCTTTTCCTAAACTATCTTAGAAAAAAAAAATTACACCAGAGTAAAGTGAAATAGAATGAGACTTTAAGTCCCATCCTGAGTCATTTAAATATACCAACAAAGTTTTAGTCCTTGTACGTAAGGGGAGGATAGGAAGGTGAGGAGGTGGAGCAAAAAGCAAAGGAAAAAAAATGCATTTTTAAGTTTTCCCCAAAATCTCTTGTTTAAAAGATTTGGTTCTTCAATCCAATAGAATCACATAGCAATTACAAGAAAGAGATAAAATTTTCAGCTTTCCAGACATGATTTCACTTTATCCTAATGGAGCTACATAAAAACCAAAGTATATCACAATACATTGTGAAGATCATGTTTTATATCCCATCTGATCACATACTAGTTAGTCATCTCCTTATTTATCCTTGTTCCCCACATGCATATGTACCCTCCCATTCTTGTCCCCTACCCCCACCCCACCTCTTGCTTTGGGAAAAATATTTAAATCAATACCACCATTACTTTTTTTTTTAAGTGAAGCAATTGGGGTTAAGTGACTTGCCCAGGGTCACACAGCTAGTAAGTGTTAAGTGTCTGAGGCCGGGTTTGAACTCAGGTCCTCCTGACTCCAGGGCCAGTGCTCTATCCACTGCGCCATCTAGCTGCCCCATCATTACTTTTGAAAAGGGTAGAACAATTTTCTCCCCATGGCTCCATTCACCAACCAGATGATTTCTCAAACCAACATACCCTTACTACTACTCCCTTATTTGGTCCCACAATATTGTAAACACCCAGAGGGCAGGAAATAACTTGCTACCCCTTCAACATCTAACACTCCCTCTAACCCCCTTCTCCCCACACCCCCCCCCCAGTCTCAAGTAAGAGTAAGGTCCAACGTATGGCTATACTAACATGAGAGCCTGAGACCACTAAAAGTGTGAAAGAACTATGATATCAGGGAATTAGAGCAATTGTATGGTTTAAACTTGGAGGAGTTGAGTTAGTAAAGGATGATGTTGAGCAAATGATAAAGTCATTTAGCAAAGCCAAGTATGTAAGGTAATAGAAGACAGTGCCAAGGAAGTGGAGTGGTTAGGAGTAAGTGGTGTGAATTTTAAGTGAGGAAAGGTAGAATAAAAGTGAGCAGTAGTTTAGAAGTAGCACAGCATTAGCTAGGCTTGTTTCTTCCTTCTCTAGTGAGCTACAGATGGGGTCTCCATGTGAGAGGGCAAAAAAGAACCTATTTCAAGTGAGGAGATTAGGAAAAAAAAGGAGTTTGCTTACAGCAGGTAAACAAGGAATTCCACAGGGCTGATAGGTTAGATAGAGAGGAAGGGGAATAGAGCTGAAGTGTAGAGAAAGTGGGTGGCTAGAGGAGACAGAGAAGAATTTTTATCATGAGCCAGAAAAGATGTAGAAAACCTTGATGAACCAAGAAGTGAGGGTTTCTGGTATAGATTACCGGGAAAATAAGTTTGACATTCACCATTTTGCTGAACTTATGTTCAGAAGCATGTCTATTAGTAATGAGATATACTTAATTGGTTTTTATATTTTTTCAGGGTACTTTGTGACATCCATGCATTTTGTAATTTAATTTTTATCAGTTATTTATGTACAGGTTTTATCTTGTGAGTTAGGTTGTAAGGTCCTTAGAGGCAAAGTCCCTTCCAGTTAAAAAATTCTATATAATACATAAGCCTTTTAAAAATCTAAGAATAAAAGGGACTGGGGGCGGCTACGTGGCACAGTGGATAAAGCACTGGCCCTGGATTCAGGAGTTCCTGAGTTCAAATCGGGCCTTAGACACTTGACACTTACTGGCTGTGTGACCCTGGGCAAGTCACTTAACCCTCATTGACCCGCAAAAAAAACAAACAAACAAAAAGAATAAAGGGACTGTTCCTTAGCTAGCATTATATGGAAAACTTTCCAGTAAGACCAGGGATAAAGCAAGGATGTCTACTGTCATCTCTATTATTTTATATAACTCTAGAATGTTAGCTGTACAAATAAGACAAGAAAAAGAAATGAGGAAAATACAGGCTAAAAGTAGATAAAATTACAAAGTTTGCAGATAAAATGATGGTTTAAAAAAACCCAGGAGATTCAACTAAAAAATAATTGAAACAGTAATTTCAAGCCAAGTAGAAGGATATAAAACAAATCCACACAAATCATCCTGCCTTTCACTGTATTCCAAGAAAAGAAATGAGGAAGAGATAGAAAAAGAAACGACTTTCAAAAATAACTTCAGAAATATCTAAAATATCTGGAAGTATACCTACCAACACATACACACCCATACAACACAAATTCTATGAGTACAACTACAAAACACTGCAGAAATATAGATTTAAATAATTATACAGATACTAACTATTCAGTTGGTCAGTTGGTACACCAAAATTAATTTGCAGATGCAATGCCATGCTAAACAGCCAGAGTTAATTAATACAAAGTAGAAAAAATTAAAAAATTAATCTGGGGGAACAAAAGTCAAAAGTCTGAGGGAGGGGCAGCTAGGTGGCACAGTGGATAGAGCACCGGCCCTGGATTCAGGAGGACCTGAGTTCAAATCCCGCCTCAGACACTTAACACTTACTAGCTGTGTGGCCCTGGGCAAGTCACTTAACCCCAATTGCCCCACCAAAAAAAAAAAAAGTCTGAGGGAAAATAATGAGGAGGAAAAAAAAGAGACCTATGCAGTCCTAAATTTTAAATTATATTACACAGGAATAATGATCAAAACCATTTGGTATGGGTTAAAAGTTTTAAAAGTTGATCAGTAGAACAGCTTTGGTACACAAGACTCAGAAGCAATCAAACATAGCACAAAAATGTGCAATAAACCACAGGAACCCAACATCTGAGCTTAGGACTCAAATTCAACAAAACTGCTGGGAACATTGAAAAAACATTGAAAAGCTGTCTGGCAGAAATTATGTTTACAATAATAGCTCGCATCATATCTTACATTAACTTCTAAATAGATATATAACTTATATATAAAAAGCCATATAAAAACAAATTAGAAAAATTACCTTTTATAATTATGGATTGAGGAAGAGTTCTGGACCAAACAACTGATAAAGAGGATTACAGGAAAACAAAATGGACAATTTCAATTACATAAAAATTGAAAATATTTTTCACAAACAAACTCAAAAAGTTATAAGTAGAAGGGAAAGTAAAGTTGACTCGGGAAAATAATCTTTGCAGAACATTTTTTATAAAGGTCTAATATCCAAGACAAATACAGAATTGATATAACTATAAATATACACACACTACTCCTCAATAGGTAAGTGGTCAAAGAATATAAACAGATAGTTCACAAAAAAAGAAATGCAAGCATTCAAAAACCATATAAAAATACTCTAAATCACCAATAAGAAAAGAAATGGCAACTGACATAACTCTGAAAAAGAAATTCTGGGGAATGTAACTATAGAATGTATAAAATATTTGAGAGTACAACTTTACACACACACACACACACACACACACACACACACACACACACATACACACACAGGAATTCTATGATTAAAACTACAAAATGTTCTTTTCATAAATAAAGACTTAAATAATTGGAGAGATATTCATTAATTGCTGTCCATGGTTGGGCTGTGCTGGTTATAAAAATGGCAGAAAACTTAATTTCTTATTCAGCACCATGCCAATCAAACTTCCAAATAATTATTTTTAAGAACTTGAAAAAATAATAAAATTCATCTGGAGGAACAAAAAATAAAGCATCCAAGGGAAATCATTTTTTTAAAAAAGGAAGGGGTCTAGCAATACCAGATATCAAACTATAATGCATAGTAATAATCTTCAAAATTATTAAGTAATGAATTTTTAAAAAGTTGAGCTGTGGCAGAAATTACATACAAAACATAGAAGCAAATGATTACAGTAGTACAGTATTTAATAAGTAAAGTTTTAATAACTCCAAAGACTTGTTTAAAAAAACCGGGAAAGCTAGAAAGTAGTCTACCAAAAAAGAGGTTTAGACTAGCATCTTATGCCATATATCACAACAAACTTCAAATAAACACAAGACCTATATGTGAAAGATCACATAATAAAGTATAAGAACCAAGGAGATCACTTTCACAACTATCCTTAGGGGGAAAATTCTTGACCAAATGAAAAAATGCTGGTTATATAATATTGAAAATGTTTTCCACAAACAAAATCAATGTAGTTAAAATTAGAAAGGAAACAACTGGGGAGAAATCTTATCTCCAGTTTTTCTGATAAAGAACTGATATCTGAGATACACAGGAAATTTACTGAAATATAAAAGAACAAATGAGAGGCAATACAGCACAATGGATAGTGAAGCTATTTCAAAACCAGAAATACCTAAGTCAAAGTCCTACCTGTGATAGATAGAGGCTGTGTGGAATCAGCAAGTTTCATCACCTCATCATTTCTTATACTAATGAAATCACAAATCTTGTTCCTATCCCTATATAAGATAAAAGTCATTCTCTACAAGATTAAAGGCCAAAGGATATAAACAGGTAATTTTCAAAAGAAATTTGAGCTATCAACATCCACATAAAAATTCTCTAATTGAATAAAAAATTAAAGAAATGCATTTTTGATGTTTTATTTTGTACCCATCAGATTGGCAAAGATGACAAAAAAGGAAAATGACAACTGCAGGAGGAGATATGGGCAGGACAGGCACACACATATTTTTGGTGTAGCTGTGAATTTGTATAACTGTTATGTAAAGCAATTTGGAACTATATCCACAAAAGTCACTCAATTGTAATACCCTTTGACCCAATGATACCACTACTAGACACATAAATGAATTTAAAAGCACTTATTAAATAATATGTATGAAGCACTGTGATAAATATATGCATGTTTATACACACACATACACACCCTAGAGACCAAATAATAAAAGACTGTCCATATTTATATATCTACATTTTTAATGTATATATACACACATTTATATATATGTGTGTGTATACATACACACACATAGAGATATTATTTGTGGCAGTTCTTTTTGTAGTAGAAAAGAATTGAAAACTAGGGGTAGGCCCATAAATTAAGTAATGACAATAAATTATGGTATGTGAATTTAATAAAATATTACTGTGTCATAAGAAATTGCAAAAAGAACAGATATGGAGAAACATGGGAAACTTTGTCATATATGGACATTTTTTCTGGCTAAAAGGGGCGGACAAGGAATATCTGTGTAAAGAAACCAGATAAAAATCAGCCAACTAAGTGGCACAATGAATAGAGCCAAGCTATCTAAGAGGGCTAACTGGAGCCTGAGAGGCTCTGCTGCTACAGAGCGCATGGAAAGAGGACAAAATCCTGCTTCTGTATAAAGATATATCTAACTTCATTGCTCTAGGCCATCTACAACCTTAGAGAGGGGAAGCCTCTCAGGGTTACTTACCTGTGTTGTCCTTTCTGGTTTGAGAAAGAGAAAGTGTACAGGTGGGGGACAGAGATGAGCTTTGCATCTATTTTAATGTGAGAAGAGGCCTGGCTTTATCAAGAGCTAACTGGATAAACCAGAACCTCCTATGTGAAAAGTCTTAAAGACTGGGGAAAGGCTATGTACAGTTTGAGAGGTAGGAAACTCAAATTTGCAGAGCAAATCTGAGCTCTCCAAGTCGAGGGAACTGCTTATTACTAAAAGAGTAAATTCTTAAATCTCAAAGTTAATTTACATATTCAATATCATACCAACCAAACTATTTAAAGGATTCTCACAGGACTAGATTAAAAAGAAATCACTGGGAAGAACATAAGTTCTAGAATATCAAGGGAAATAATGGGGAAAAAATTCAATGAAGAGGGAATAGCACCTCCAGACCTCAAACTATATTATAAAGCAATAATCATTTGGTAATAGTTAAGAAATAGAAAAGTAAATTAATGAAAGAGACTAGGTAAGTAAGAATCAGAAATAAGCGAACTCAGTAACCTAGGGTTCAATAAATCCCAAAACCATAAATTACCTAGAAAAGAATTACCTATTTGGTAAGAACTATGAGGAAAACTGGAAGGCAGTCTGGCAGAAATTAGGCTTAGATAAACATCTTAAACCATATTCTACAATAAATTCAAATTGAGTCTGTGACCTGAATACTAAAGAGTCCACCATAAAAAAAAAAAAAAGAAAAGAGAACAGATCAACTACCTTTTACAGCAATGAGTACAGGATAAATTCTTAGCCAAACATGGGATAGAGTCAATTATAAAATAATTTTGTTTATGAGAAACTGAAAACCTTTTGGACAAATAAAATTAATACATCCAAAATAAGTGAAGTAGGTGACTTGAAAAAAACTTCATATCAAATATTTCTGGTAAGAGTCTGATATGAGAGATATATAATAAACAGAAATATATAAGGCCAAAAGCCATACACCAATAGCTAGGGAGTAAAAAGAGATTAATGAGCAGTTTACAAACTTGCACTCTATTAACAACCAATGAAAGAATGCTTCAAATAGCTAATAATAGAAATATAAATCAAAATAACCCTAAGGTTTTATCTCACACCCAGGAAACTGACAAATATGACAAAGAATGGGATAGTCAACATTAAAAGAGATGTGGGGGCAGCTAGGTGGCGCAGTGGATAGAGCACCGGCCCTGGAGTCCAGAGTACCTGAGTTCAAATCCAGCCTCGGACACTTAACACTTACTAGCTGTGTGACCCTGGGCAAGTCACTTAACCCTAATTGCCTCACTAAAAAAACAACAACAAACAAACAAAAAGAAAGAGATGTGAAAAGATAAGCACACTGGACCTGTGAACTGCTGTGGAACCATTGTGGAAAACAATATGGAGCTATGCAAATCAAATGGCTAAAATGTCCAGAGCTTATAATAGCTAGCACTTATATAATTATTTTGTAAACTTTAGGGCTTACAAAGCACTTCACATATGTTATCTTATTTGATCCTCCCAACAACCCTGTTAGGTAAATGCACTTATTCCCACTTTACAAATGAGAAAGGCTGCTGAGCCTTAGAGAGAGAGGTAAGTGACTAACTTAGTGGTTATTAGTAGAAATATTATCTCCTGACACCAGGATTACACCTAGGACCCTGTGAGGGAGAGAGAGCATTTGAGTAGCAGAAGCAAGGTCATGATGGTGGCTGCCTCCCCTATCCTACTCTACAGGGAAAAGTCCAGGCATGCCAGTATATGAGGCAAGTGAGCCAGCCCTAGTATAGATGCCATATTATACACCACATCCCTAAGGCTACAATGGCCACAGAGGTGGGTCTTAGGCCACAGTCAGGGTACACTTGTATGAAGTGATGAAGAGTAAAGTGAGAACAAGGAGTACAATGTATACAATAACCACAACACTAAAGAAAAACAACTCTGAAAAACTTAAGAACAATGATCAACCACAAGTCAAGAGTCGTCATGATGAAGCATGCTTTCCCCATTTGACAGATGATGGACTAGAGGTGCACAGACTGAGATTCACTTTCAAATATAGCTAATCTTTGAATCTTTTTTGCTTGACATATAGAGTAACATGTTCCAAAGCAGTAACTTTTGTTGCAAGGGAAGGAGGAAAGCTTGGAAAACTAGCAAGAAGGCTGATCAGCCACAGGGGGTGCAGCTAGGTGGTGCAGTGGATAAAGCAATAGCCCTGGATTCAGGAGGACCTGAGTTCAAATCTGAGTTCAGATACTTGACACTTACTAGCTGTGTGACCCTGGGCAAGTCACTTAACCCTCATTGCCCTGCCCCCCCCAAAAGGCTGATTAGCGATAGTGATGCCAAAAAAGAAGTGTATCAATGAAACTTTTTTAAATGCACAGAAAGAACAAAAGGTTTGAGAAGGAAATACAGCTTTGGGGATTTAATAGCTTAATTTAGCATCTACTTTGAAGAAAAACCGAAAATAAGCTGTACAATGAGATTTAAGGATTTGTATAGAATATTATGTTTCTGATCTCATATATGTAAATGTTTATGTTTTTCAAGTTAGAAATAAACTTTTTTAAATTTCAACTAAACATAGATTTCAATATGTGAAATTTATTGGGATAACTAATAACATAGATTTTAATTCCAAACAAAATTTCATTACTTACAGGCACCAGATGTTTTACTGCACCTCCCTCTCAGTAAATCTGACAAGCAATGCTAAACTGGCAACAAACTAAGAAAGCCTTGATAAGGTGCATAGAAATTACTCCTTTGATTAAATAGTAAAGTCCTGGCAGGAACTCATCCACAATGAAACCTGTACCTTGTCTCAATACTCTCAACATCTTGTTATGGACAAAAAACACTGATATTATAATGGAAGTCAAGGGGAAATGGGAGTCAATAGCAGCACCCAATCTATACTGTTCAAAATGCTCTAATGAATTGTGTATAACATGTCAGAACACTTTTCCTTTAATGAGGAGAGCCTCTGATGACAGTCTTTTGGCTACAGAAATGACTAAAGGTATGTGGGTTGGTATCTAGCTATCTCTTTCCACATGCTAAGGAATCAAGCTATCATTCAGAGACTTTCAGGATTTTGATGAACAATACACATCAGGTCCTGTATGGGTTACTGTTTATAATATGAATTTAGCAAAGCATTGCTGAAAACCTCGTGTAATGAAATAAAATCTATTTTTTGTGTCAAGCAGTATATTCTGATGTATAATATCTCTGAGTGTTAAAGAAAAAAAAACTTCACTTAGTCCAGAGGTTCCTTATCTTTTTGGGGGGCCATTAATCCCTCTGATAATCTCATAGTCTGACCCCTTCTCAAAATAAAGTTTGATGCCTTCATTCATAATTAAAGGAAATGTTAAAAGCTAGAGATTATTGAAAATCAAGTAATTTGGTTTTCCTATCTAAGTTTACTGACTCCCTAAAATTTCTCTGTGGACCTTGCCAAGTTAAGATGTCCTGATATAGTCCAATCCCCTCATTTTAAAAATAAAATGACAAACCTGTGGTCCAAAAGCTACTACATGGCAGAATCTTGGTCTTCTGATCAGAGTCCAAAGCTTTATTAACTGTTTTTTATCGCATTCTTTTCTAAAAGATAATATTTATGGTATATGAGTGGTCCATCTGTATTAGGACTAAGTGGTATTTGAGTGTGCCTCTCCAAGTTTACAGAATACATAACTGTTCTCAACTGTAAGGTATGGATGTGAGGCTGAGATATTGATTCCTCATCCATCAAACTGCTACATACTCAGAGACTGCAGGCTTGCTCCAGCTGAACAGAGATGTATCTGTCATGAGGGTGATCTGATGGCCCATATCCTGTAACTGCAGACTCCATTACAGGTGTTTCATTATGAGAAAGGAATATACCAACTCTGTTTATTACTGCTGAATGAATGAAAAAGGTGATTTTTTGAGTCCATAGTTTAATAATGAGACATTTTTTCATCTTAAGAACAATCATGAAAATTAAACCACGCTTAGCTTTCTGTTATATATGATTTCTAGTTTTTGAGCTATTTTGCATTTAATGTCCAATTTGCTATTAAAGTGGAGACAAACACTGAAGTAATACCCTCTGATTTTTCTCAGTTATTTTGCGAGACAGTACTTTAGAAGGAATGCACACCAGTGTGATACTTATTACTGAGGAATATCAAACATGCAGCTATGGTATTGTGAGAATATTAGATTTGCATCTAGATACATGATTTAGACATAAGAGGTGATACCATAGGTAAATTAGGAGAGAAAGGAATAGTCTACCTATCAGATCTTTGGAAAGGAAAACAGTTTTTGACCAAACAAGAGATAGAGTATATTATAAAATGCAAAGTAGATGATTTTGATTACATTAAATTAAAATTTTTTTGTACAAACAGAAGCAATGCATCCAAAATTAGAAGGGAGGCAGAAAGCTGGGAAACAATTTTTGAGGACAGTACCTCTGATAAAGGCCTCATCTCTAAAATATATAGGGAACTAAATCAAATTTATAAGAACCCAAGTCATTCCCCAATTGAGAAATGGTCAAAGGATATGAACAGGCAGTTTTCTGATGAAGAAACCAAAGCTATCTATTCCCATATGAAAAAAATGCTCTAAATCTCTAATGATTAGAGAGATGCAAATAAAAACAACTCTGAGGTACCACCTGACACCTATCAGATTGGCTAAAATGACAAAAAAGGAAAATAATAAATGTTGGAGAAGCCGTGGGAAAATCAGAACACTAATCCATTGTTGGTGGAGCTGTGAACTGATCCAACCATTCTGGAGAGCAATTTGGAATTATGCCCAAAGGGCGATAAAGCTGTCCATACCCTCTGACCCAGCAATACCACTTTTGGGTCTTTTTCCCAAAGAGATCATGGAAGGGGGAAAGGGACCCACATGTACAAAAATATTTATAGCTGCTCTTTACGTGGTGGCAAAGAATTGGAAGTTGAGGGGGTGCCCATCAACTGGGGAATGGCTGGACAAGTTGTGGTATATGAATACAATGGAATACTATTGTGCTATAAGAAACGATGAGCAGGAGGAGTTTAGAGAAACCTGGATGGTCTTGTGTGGGCTGATGATGAGTGAGATGAGCAGAACTAGAAGAACATTGTACACAGTAACATCGACATTGAGTATTGATCTACTGTGATGGACTATATTCTTCTCACCAATGCAATGGCACAGAAGAGTTCCAGGGAACTTGTGATGGAAGAGGATCTCCAAATCCAGGAAAAAAAAGAACTGCGGACTATAGATGCTAAATGAACCATACTATTTCTTTTATTTTTCTTTTTGTTTTTGTTTTTTTTTTTTTAGTGAGGCAATTGGGGTTAAGTGACTTGCCCAGGGTCACACAGCTAGTTAAGTATTAAGTGTCTGAGGCCAGATTTGAACTCAGGTACTCCTGACTCCAGGGCCGGTGCTCTATCCACTGCGCCATCTAGCTGCCCCTATTTCTTTTGTTTTTGATGCTGTTGTTTTTTTTCTATTTTGAGGTTTTCCATCATTGCTCTGATTTTTTTCTCTTATAACATGACTAATGCAGAAATAGGATTAATGTTATTGTGTGTGTGTGTGTGTGTGTGTGTGTGTATATATATATATAACCTATATCAGATTACCTGCTGTCTAGGGGAGGGGAGAGGGAGGGGAGGGAGGGAGAAAAATCTGAAATTGTAAAGCTTGTATAAACAAAGGTTGAGAACTATCTTTACATGTAACGGAAAAAAATAAAATACTTTATTAATTTAAAAAAAAAAAGATTTGCATCTAGAAGACCTGGGTTTAAGTAAGTGGAAGAGCCTGACGTTTTGTAGTCTTAGGCAAGTCACTGCACCTGAGCCTGTTTCTTCATCTATCATTAGGGATAAGACTGCCAGTTCCTAGCCCAGAGTTGCTGTGACAGGCTCAATGATTTAATGTACGTGAAGAGTTTTGTAAACTGTAAGTTGCTATATAACTGCCTGCTATTATTATACAAAATGAATAAGACAGCTGTATCATTCTATTTATCACTTTCTTTATTATCATCCACTGAAGAATGATTCTGTGACAGTTTATGAAGGATAAAAGTTTAGATCATGAAAGAAGTATGATCACAATCTTTTTTTATGGCAACTAATCATATTAACTTTTTTACCATATAAAACTAAGCTTCTTTTTCTTTCTGGTATATTAATAGTATTATAACATGCTATTATTACCACTTTGAGTGAAATCCTCCTAGACAAGGAATAGCAGCCAATTCCAAGATTTAAGAGAATTAGGTTACTTTTGCCTAGTGACATAATAAATACCCAAGATATTAAATCATTGGCTCTAGCTGTGCCCGCATTTTGGGCCACAGCCAGAATCAAAATTTTGAAACAGTTGATTTGCATGCTCCTCATATTTGTTTAACAATAATATTTTTTTCTCTTTCTGGCTGGTTCTAAAAGTTATCTCCAGGAGGCAACACATTTAATAAAATCTTAAGGATCAGGACAAACTTAAGAAAGCCAAGTGTAATTACTTGATGCCATTAAGTATGAAAATATTTTAATTTTTTAAAGTGTGGTTGCTGAATAGAAAACCATATATAGCTTGCTATTCTATAGAGGAAATTATTTTTTTACTTAGATAAACTTTTTTTTTTTAAGTGAGGCAATTGGGGTTAAGTGACTTGCCCAGGGTCACACAGCTAGTAAGTGTTAAGTGTCTGAGGACGGATTTGAATTCAGGTCCTCCTGAATCCAAGGCCGGTGCTCTATCTACTGCGCCACCTAGCTGCCCCATTAGATAAACTTTTACCAAGATGGGACCTGGGCATCATGTGGTTTGCTCTCCTTACCCCACCCCCTTATTTTTACAAGTGAGTTAAATGAGGCCTAGAGAGATTAAGTGACTTGCCCAAGGTCATACAAGTAGGAATTAATATGGAGAAAATTCTGAGAAACAAAGGTGGTGGAGGGAGAACCTGGAATAGTTTTAAACTCTGATGTCCAAAACTAGTAACTTTACATTGTTTATAGAGAAAAATGGGATAATAAATGGCTGGATAAAGCGTTTATATGAGGATTGTGACTATTGGAATGGAAGCCCTACATTTCTAGTTGTAGTTCATAGTACCTCATACTCTGATCATTTGGTGAGACTCCAAAGGATGTTTCTTAGCTTTACACTTCCAAGACACTGAGAGGGATGGATGTATCTATAAAGCCTTTTGTCTATGGAGTTTTCCCTGTGTCATTCTGGAGCTACTACTAGAGGATTTATAAGGAAACATAGCACTGGCCTTGGCATCAAGGCCTTGATTTAATTTCTGTTTCCATCACTGCTGCTGTGATCCACCTTAGGTTAGCCTCTTCTCTTGAACTTCAGTTTATTCATCCATAAAATGAGTGTTGGATTAGATTATCTCTAAATTTTCTAACTCTGAAATCCTATGATTTTACTTTGTCCACATACTCCTGATAAAAAAGGAAAAGTACAGGCAGAGGAGCAAAGGAGCAACTAGCAGATGTTGGCATCCTAGGCAAGCTTGTAAAAGAGGTATAGGGTTTAAGAGATAGAATAGCATGCTTGCAAAAACCAGATAACCTGATAACATGAAATAGCTAAAATGCAAAAGGAGCATTGTTACTAAGCATTTATGTCCGCATCATAGCTTCAAAGTCTAAGGTCCTTCCTTCCTGGCAGTTGGAATTTATAGAGATAGCCCAAGACACGGTAAAAATGAAGGCCTTTATAAAATTCAGGATACAAATATATAATGTTTTGCCTTCTACCTAATGATTGCCAGATATTCCACATCAAGAGCCACTTTGTAACTCCTTAAAATTAAAGCAGCCAATATACTTTTTAGTTTATAAGGCAGCTATACCTTCTCAAAAACTAAAAAGTATATAAGGGTATAAAAGAAACCTAAGAGTGGGTTTAATTTTCACAATTATTCTTAAGATCAAAGAAAATGTCTCCTTGAACAACTGTCTCAGGCAAAACATCACCTTCATAATACCATGAAAATATCAGGTCTTTTCTCTCCACTGAAGTAAGTATCTTCCTCTACTGCAAGGGTTAATATTTTCATCGATCATGGATTCCCTTTGGCAGTCTAGTGAAACCCACAAACCCTTTTCGCAGGATTTTCATTTTAAATGCTTAAAATAAAATACATAGAATTACAAAGGAATCCAGTCATATTGAAAGATGGCTACCAAAATATTTTTTTACAAAGCTCCTGGGGAAAAAAAAAAAAAGAGTTCCTGGACCCAAGTTTAAAAACCTCTGGTCTAAGGCTACTAAATTTATCCAAACAACTAATGGATCAAAAAAAGAAAAATTACACCAAGCAATGAAAAAAAAAACAACTAGCTGTCATACACTTATTTTAATTTAAGCACACCCATTTGAACATTTTGATTAAGTTTCCGTCCTGAGACTCTACTTGGAGTATCAAAAATATATAAGCAGGGGCAGCTAGGTGGCACAGTGGATAGAGCACCGGCCCTGGAGTCAGGAGTACCTGAGTTCAAATCTGGCCTCAGACACTTAACACTTACTTGATTATAACTAAAGAAAATCTCAAGTAAATGGCTAGGTCTAGATTTTAGGCCACATGAGGGGGTGGAAAGAGGGCTAACACGGGGGCAGCTAGGTAGCACAGTGGATAGAGCACCGGCCCTGGAGTCAGGAGGACCTGAGTTCAAATCCAGCCTCAGACACTTGACACTAACTGGCTTGTGACCTTGGGCAAGTCACTTAACCCCAATTGCCTCATCAAAAAAAAAAAAGATTACATAACAAATATAATCCAACTTTTAAAACAGAATATTTCATGTTTTTAAGAAAGCAAGGAGGAGAGGCTAGGTGGCACAGTGGATAGAGCACCGGCCCTGGAGTCAGGAGTACCTGAGTTCAAATTCGGCCTCAGACACTTAACACTTACTAGCTGTGGGACCCTGGGCAAGTCACTTAACCCTAATTGCCTCACGAAAGGAAGGAAGGAAGGAAGGAAGGAAGGAAGGAAGGAAGGAAGGAAGGAAGGAAGGAAGGAAGGAAGGAAGGGAATATATAAAATGTTCTACTTCCAGTTTTTAAAACTGAAACTTCCTAAAAGTGTTTTTGTCAGTGTTTGTTTCCATGTGTACATTTCCCTGTCTTTGTCTTCCCTCTTTCTTGATTTTCCATGTTTGACTGTATCTTTGTCTTCACCTTACTCCCTCTGACCTTAAAACTTTTACTTTTACTATATTGCTGCAACTTTCTTTCTCAGCTCCACTAATTTTTCTCCTTTTTTTCTGAAATGACAGGAATAGTCATGGTACAACACAGCAAAAAAAAACTATAAGGATAACACTAAAGTCTCAGCTTCCACAAACTGAGTAACACTGACAAATTAAAAGAGTAAAAATATTAAAAACCATTTCCAGAAAAACTATAAAAACCAACTTTTAAAACAGAATATTTCATGTTTTTAAGAAAGCAAGGGAATATATAAAATGCTCTACTTCCAGTTTTTAAAATTGAAACTGAAAGCATCAAATATAAAGCTGTTCAATAAATTCTTTTTTAAATTTCAGCTCTGTTTTGTGACCAAGAAAAACTATAATACAAAACAACAATAGCATATTGGGAGAAGAAGGAAGGAGGAAGTTAAATATATAGAGATTACTATTATTACATGGGAGATAGGGAGAAAAGATAACAGCTACTAGAAACATTGCTGAGTTAGTAACAAGTTAGGCTGGGTTACAGGCTTCAAAAGCAAGTTTTTGGGGGGTTTTTAAGGCAAATGAAATATAGTAATTACTATTAAATTATTTTCTTACCACATCTCTTAGGTTATCAATAAAAAATTTGAAAAAATATAAATAAATATCCAATCATAGAAAGTCAAAACCCATCAATGCTTGTTAAGCAACTTTTCCGTTGAGTATTATGCATACCCTCTGACCCAGCTTCCCCACCACTAAGCCTATATCCCAAGAAAAATCAAAGAAAAAAAGAATTTATATGTACAAAAATATTAACAGCTCTTTTTGTGGTAGCCAAAAAATTAGAAACTAAAGGGGTATTCTATTTAGGAATTTCTAAAGAAACTGTTATATGAATATAATGGAATATTATCATGCCTAAGAAATGACAAAATGAACAGTTTCAGAGGAAAAAGATTTCTATTACCTGATGAAGAGTTACATTAACAGAACTAGTATATAATAAAAAAAACTATGTTTTTCTGTGGGATAGGTTGTTGTTTCTTAAAACTCCCATTTTGTCATAAGGCTCATCTCATAAGTATTACTCATGATGCAGTTTTAATTTGCTATGAAAATTTACTGGACAGTTTGCTGAATCCCCCAAGCCTTGGCCTCCCTTGACTGTGTATTCTGATAACCTACCATCCCTTACCCTATCCCTTAGCCTAAAGTCATCACTGTCAAGATGGTCCAAAATTAGAACACTGGGTGGTCCACCTACCCAGCATCTCAAGATAGCTCTTGCATCCTATAGGTATTGTTTTAAGTAGAAACATGTCCCCTCTTTTGGAGTTGTCCCTCTTAAAATCCAAATGAAACTCATAGATGGGTAATAGGTGTAAGAAATAATGGACTTCTGCCAACATCCAAAGGCCACAGATTGATTTGGACTGATTAGATTGACTGAGAGTGATTGACTTAGCTGATTAACCCACTTAAAATTAATTCAATTGAAACCACACCTGTCCAGCCCTCAAGAGGGTATTCTTCTCAGAAGCTGAGGACTTTGAACTCAACATGAGACCACCCTCAAGTCCAGTGACCAATGGATTTGGGTGTCGCTAGCCAATCAGCTTAAAGCAGTGTGTAAGGTTTTCCACTTTGGGGGGATGCAGGAAGGGGCTTGGACACACACAGTTCAGTGTTTGAACTTGTGGTTGGTGGGTGAAGTTGACAACACTAGAGTATATAGGTCTTTTCCTGGCTTTCTGACCCAGGTGTTCTCTTTTTTCAATAATAAATGCTTAATGCCAAACTTGGTGCTAAAGCTCCTAATTTATAAATAAACCCTAGCTAATTTTCCCTATACTTGGGACAGGAATAAGGTGACTACACATCAGATTTTACTCCTCACACAGGTTAAGTCTGGGCCAGTGGTACTTCCCTTTAGCTCATGAGGTGCAAACTAAACATCTTTGAGGTCCTACCCTCATCAAAGAGATCCAGGACTGAGGATATCAATCTTGTGCCTCAGGCAGAAGAAAACACTCTCCTGTTCCTTAGGTCCATAAGTCACTGACCAGGGCTAAGACTGGAACCCTTGAAAAGGTCTCAATGAAGAGGGCAAGGCTAAGGGTCTAAACCCTGTGCTTCAGCGGCAGGCAATAATTCCTTGGCCATTGTGTCCCTTGATGGATGATCCTGTGCCCTAGGGGAAGGAAGCTGCCCCTCCTTTTGTGGCTGTTGTCTCAGTGAAGCATGTACCCCTAGCAATACAACTAGAACAATTTATACAATTACATTACAGAAAAAAACAACTTTTAAAGACTTTGGAATCCTGATCAACACAATGATAAACTAAGAGGATAAAGACAAACTATATCCCTCACCTCCAATCAGAGAGTGACAACAGATGTACATTTTCAGAAACCATCGATTTACTAGACTACGCATCTCTTTATTGAAGGCATTTGTGTGTGTGTGTGTGTGTGTGTGTGTGTGTGTGTGTGTGTGTGTGTGTGTGTGTTTAAATTTACTCAATGAAGAATGGTAGGTATAGGGAGGAGACAGACTAATAAAAGAAAAAATCAAAAAATACAGAGAGGGGCAGCTAGGTGGCGCAGTAGATAAAGCACTGGCTCTGGATTCAGGAGTTCCTGAGTTCAAATCCAGCCTCAGACACTTGACACTTACTAGCTGTGTGACCCTGGGCAAGTCACTTAACCCCATTGCCTGTAAAAAAAAAAAAAATACAGAGAAAAAAATTTTAATAGTTTTTTTTTTTAAAACAAGCTTCAGTTTTGTTAGTAAGATATGTTTAGGAATTCAGAGGTTTTAAATCACAGAATGAGTTAGAGTCATTCTAATTCAAAATAATTTGTTGAAATATATGCCATAAAAATACTACTTAAAGTAATCAATATTAATTGATTTTGTTGCTCAGTGAGTTATAAAAACTATGTCCTTGTTCTGTATACTAGCATTATTTTATATATCTTCCAAGAGCTTCACGTATATCTGGAACAGAATGTTTCATAAAAGATTAATATAATCATATAATTTCCTCAAGAAATTATGACCAAATTATACTTGTGCAAGAGCAAATTTACACACTGCTGAAAACTTCTCCATATTTTACTAAAATCTGATTTTTATGAAATATAAAAATCCTCTATAAAGTCCTACTCATCAATTATCCTCATCAAAAAGCATCAAAGAGGTTCCAGTGATCCTAGGTTCTCAGAAACCATGCCAGTACAGTATAGGTTCTGAAAGTTTTACCATGCTAGAAAGGTCTTTTGAGTGCGGTCCTAGTTAACAGCTCAAGAATGTTTTCTGAAGGCTACACTAACAAGCTGCAAAAAGGTACCGCACAAGTAGACTAATCACTTAGTGATGAATTTATTTTAAGCCATGGTAACACATGAAACAAAGAAAAATATGGTCCTTGATCCTATGAGATGGTCCCTTTTTGCTTCTGCAATGATGATACCAAAGTACCAAGAAAAGAGATAAAGGCACTAAGAATCATACAGTTCTTAGATCATAAATAAACTACACCAGCCTAGAAAGTCCTTTAGTCAGCAAACATCTGACTTACTTGTCAAATTCATTAAAATGACTCCCAAAGCAATGTCCTCAACTCTAAAATCTTATAAAGGATTATAGGATGATAAACAGTAGTCTTATAAGGCAAAGAGAGGAAGTAGAGGATAAAAGATGCTTAAACAAAGTTCAGAAAACATAGGCACTAAGTAAAGTCATCCTCAGGACATCCTCTCTCCAAAGAGAACAAAAATAGAAAAAATAAATTGGACCAAGTTGTACATAGAGAAAATCTATGCTGGAGGCGAAACAATTTGAGTGCATCAAGAGACCAAAAAAAGAAAACAAAACAAAAAACAAGAAGGTGGTATGGAAGAGGCATAGAAAAAATCCTGGGCCATATTAGACTCCTCCCTCCTCCCCACCAAAAAAGGCTGACAGAGAGCAGTAACTATCAACCTTATGCCTATTCCCTCATATACATAAAAATCTTTATGAGTCACCTAATAATTAATCAAAAGCATTTTGAATAAGGGCATTGGTAGGGAACAAGCTTTCAAAAGTGATATTCAACAGTGGACTGTATCTTTATCATTTCACAATTAAATAAAAAAATGTAGAGAATATAAAAACCTACTATGTTTATTATTTGTTGATTATGAGAGAAAGTGATTTGGCAGAACAAAATGTCAATATATGGTTTCTTCTACAAGTTATCTCTCATCCACACATCAAAATCATTCAAGATTCCTCAGAAGATTTAACAACAGAAATAATCCTGTTCAATGACCCTCTGATAAAAACATCAGGCAAGGGATAAAACAGGTAAATGTATGCTCCTTAAAAGTATTCCCCATTGTTATGGAGGAGATCCAGCAAAGAATATAGGTGGATGGTGGGGTCTTCTAGATGTTCATTTACGGATGACAGTCTGCTAATTGCATCAAGCACAAGGGAACTACAGAATCTCCTGGAAGAGAAAGTTTAGCTTCCATGCAGGAAAGACCAAGTAGATGAAGAATATCTGTTAATTGAATGGAATACCCCATAGATCTTGTCTAACAGCATGTACATTCAAGACAGGCAGTACAGACAATGATGAACCCAAAGTTGGACAGGAAATTTAGCTGGATTGCTGGGAGGAAATTGTAAAGCTTCCCATGAAGGCAAAGTCTCAAAGAACAGGAGTAAAATATATCATTAAAGAACTGCATGACACGAAGAGAAGATAGACAAGTCATATGACCAGGAAATACCATACTCCACTGGTACCATTACAATTTCTTCCAGCACAGTGAGTGGATCCCCTGTGGTAAACTTTTGGGAAGATATGGACAAGAGTCCCACAAGATGAGCCAACATGAATAGGTTGCTTTCTCTATCACTGGAAGAAACTCCTGAACTATTTGAGTATCTGAATACTACAAAAATCACTTTAACTTAATCTTTTAGAAAAATCTCCCATGTTCCAGATGCTTTGTAATTAACCTTTAACATGCCATCCAATGAATAACAAGTAATTCTAACCAATTCTTATACATGTGGAATACTGACATTTCACAGTTTTACTAAAAGCAAAGCTTAATATCAGAGATAGCAATCAGTGCTGCTTTTGGAGGGAGGAAGGGAATAGAAAGTGATCATGTTCTATCTATACCTCTCTTCACACATGCTTGGAATATGGGAACGAGAGCACCAAGCAGTAAGAAAATAGAGAGGACAAGGTAGAAAGAAAAAGAAGGAAGCTCTCTCCACGGAAAGAATAACTATGTGTGTGGAACATTGCACGTGCTGTCAGACACAGGCTATGTATTGGTTTTGCTGGACTGGTTTTTTTTTTCCTTTCTTTCTTGATCTTTATTACAGGAAAGGTTGACTGGGTAAGAGAAGAGGAATGGATATCTTCAGAAATAAAATGATATAAAAATGCAATTTTTAAAAATCTATGACCTAATTTATTATTTCCTATTCCTTGTAATTTCAAACAAGAAAAATGATCTAGAGAAAAGGAAGCTGATAAACAAAGGAAGGAAGGAAAAGAGAAGGGATGAAAAGAATAGAGGAAAAAATCCCTCGGGATGAGCTTTTTTTGTAGCTATGCTTAAAATTATTACAGCACTGTACTAGATGTGTTCCAATTATCACCCAAATCCTAAAAAATTATTCATGAGAAATTTTTAACTTGTTCTTTCTACATGTTTCTTAAGAACATAAACAAAACACAAAACATACAAAAACTTCATCTAACACATCTTTTAAGCCTATATATAAATTACAGTTTCTAATGCAGTATTCTTTTTGCCATGGAAAAATATGGATTAAACCATGGATTGAGTTGGACATCTAAATTCTCCTAGTTAGTTTTAAGGTAAACATGACTCAATGAAAAATACAAAAAAAAAAAAAAAAAGCTGATTAACAATGGAAAAAATATACATCAAGTGCTTTGAAGGAATTCTGCTAATCCAAGATCTATTCTCTGTGTCTTAAAACACCTGAATATTTACTGAATTTTGTGAAGACACCTGAAAGTTAAGGGCAGTGAGTTAAGGAGTGAGTTTAATTAGAAATACTATGCAAATTATCTAAGAGAAGGTCTTGGATAAGTATCAAGGAAAATATAGGATTAAAAAAGCATTATGTACAAGATTAAGGCAGCCAGGGTAACTAGATAGAAAATGAAACAAGGACTGCCCTTTAGTTCATTCTGAAGCTGCTTCAGTAGTTCATGCCAAATTTGAAAGACCCTCAAAAAATCTAGTGAGGTCATGGACTAACAAGAAAGCTTAAATCTACTATAGAAGAGGCTGGTTAGGGAGCAAACTGCAATTTTTACCTCAGCTCCTTAACAAACTCAATGTCTCAAAAATGCTATGGGGCCCACTGGCCTAAAATCAAGTCATACATCCATTCACAAAATAGATGCTAAATTCATTTTATTTGACTTGATCCATTAAAACTATAGTAGAATAACAACTTCAAGGAGGACCAAGAAAGAGTATTCAGGACAACTCATTCCCTCTTTACTGTCAGGTTAAACTATTTTAGTTACTTAACATTTATTTCTTCAAAAAGAAAGATTCCCTTCTTTCTAATATATATGCAAAGTGCTTTGTAAATCTTAAAGAAACAGATGTATAAGTCAATCACTACTAACATCAATTGTCACTTTTAGGAACTTTTGACAAAAAGAAAAAAATCTATTACTCCAATGAAAATCCATGGTCTCAGGAGAAATCAGAATTAGGTAGGTAGTCAACACCTTCCTTTAAAAATTAAAAAGTGGTCTATTTCATATTGATTTTAACTTCATGTGTGGTGATATAAAGGAACAAATTAAGAATCCACAATTTGGGGGGCAGCTAGGTCGGTGCAGTGAGAGCACCAGCCCTGGATTCAGGAGGACCTGAGTTCAAACTGGGCTTCAGACACTTGACACTTACTAGCTGTGTGACCCTGGGCAAGTCATTTAACCCCAATTGCCTCACTAAAAAAAAAAAAAAAGAATCCACAATTTGGTATAGGACTCATAGTGAGGCATGTCATAAGAAGCAAACCCTGAGTTCACATCCTTGGCCCAAGATCAGTTCTTTGGCTATCTCTCTCCTACTTCATAGGGGGGAAACAGCATAAGGTTTCTTTATTATCAAAAGACAAATAGATTAAAAAAAAAATTTTAGGGCAGCTAGATGGTGCAGTGGTTAAAGCACCGGCCCTGGATTCAGGAGTACCTGAGTTCAAATCCAGCCTCAGGCCCCTGACACTTACTAGCTGTGTGACTCTGGGCAAGTCACTTACCCCCCATTCCCTCACCAAAAAAAAAAAAAAATTTAAGGTGGGTGAGGTGGGGTGGAGGACAGCTAGATGGGGCAGTGGATAGAGCACTGGGACTGGAGTCAAAGGGACCTAAGTTCAAATCCAGCCTCAAATACTTACTAATGGGCAAGCTACTTAACCCTGTTTGCCTCAGTTCCTCATCTGTAAAATGGGCTGGAGAAGGAAATGACAAACCACTCCAGTATCCTTGCTAAGAAAATCCCAAATGGGGTCATGAAGAGTCAAACAGAACTGAAATAACTCAACAACTAAAGGATTAGATGGGGATTGTACTTTGAAAGGTATCTCCTAGTAGAATACTTGGAAGAAACAAGTGGCTAATCCAAACATCAGGAAAAATTAATCTTACATGGTCTAAATTCAAGGAAACCCAACTAAAAAAGTATGCTATGGACATTTTATGTGTTATGGGAGGGGCACAGGAGGATGAGAGTAGATTTTAGGTGTTTTTTACATTTGTTTCAGATTCTAGAAAAAACTGTCAGTGGAAGAACCTGAAAACAAATTATGTTGTAATGCCACACTGAGTTCATTTGAAATAGGAGAAAAAACAAAAGCATGAGGTTATAACTAACTTATTGGGGATGGGGGGGGATATTACTGTCCAATAATTTATTGCCTATTCCTTGTAATTTCAAAGAAGAGAAACAATCTAGTAAATGGTAAGCATTATTCATTACAACTTAGGTTAAAATTGAGTTAAAATGTTGAAAAATTTGGGTGGACGTAGAGAAATCAAGAATTCATAGAAAAATGAATCCCTCAAGATTCTTATTTGTACATAGTACACAGCTCCCTGAATGTTATTCTTGTTTTTGATACCAAAAAAATGCTTTCTAATTTCTATCTAGGGACATGACTATTTCTGGCACACATTTATTATTTGCCCTCTTTTGTGATACAAACTGATTGACCTGCAGAATACATCAAGTGCAATTACTGTCACTGAGGAAAAGAACAATGGGTTAAAACAATATTCTTCCTGCAGGACTAGAATTACAATTTAAATGAAATTTCAGATTTAATACATCAAACAGTTTAAGATAAATGCAGAACAATAGTGTACTTCAGAAAACGAACAGTTTGCATTGATTTTATGATCCTTCAAAATATTTAGCATCTGGCTTACCTTTCTATATTAGACTATAGAAATTTATTATTTAAGAAACCAATGGAAAAGGAAAATACCCTGCTGTACAGGTGTCCCCCCAAAGCTGTTTGTCTATGTCCATTCCCTTCCTTTCTACAACCCCCCTTCTCCAACCTGATTAAAAACCTGAAAAGAGCCCAGCAGAGAATCCCACGACCACATACTGGGCGTGATTGTAGTCCCAGTGATCCTCCTTTCCTCAGGAGCATTCATTTCCAAAACCTTAATGACACTCTGTCACATTCTCATGAAAAGAGGAGGAAAAACTGCCATTAAAGGCTGTGTTCATTATAATCAGTGACTTCTTAAAAATGTTTGCAGTCAAGCAGTGATGTATCTTTGGGGCTCCTTTCAGTCTTTGAAAGTGCCTTTTTGTGGCTCCCTAATGTTTCAGAGAATCTGTGTCTAAGAAATGATCGGAAATGCTTGCTAAGCTAGGATGATGAAAAAAGGAGAAATGTCCCATTTTTGTGTTTCACCTTTGCCATTCAAAGGATATCAAAGTAACTTTAAAGTATCCTCAAAACAAAGGCAAGATGACAAAAGTACATATTATATACAAAACACTATAAGAAAAAACAAACATTCAAGGAAGAATCTGAATTCTCTTTTACAAATAATTTTTTTTTAACTTATCTTGTCAAAAGGTTAGCATTTCCCTAGATAGATATAACAATTCCTGAGCTAATGCTTTTACTCCTCTGGAACCCAAGATAGATTTCCACACCATGCTAGAATTGAGTCCACAATCTGATTCTTAATTCCAACTGTGATCAAGGTATAGGGTGCAGGATGGGGGTGAAGGGAATAGGGCTATGGAGATTGGGGGAGGGGGAGGGGGGAGGAGAAGGGAAGAGAACTCAAGAAAAAAAATTTCCATTATCTTTTTATTTAGTGCTAGTTTTTTTAAAACTATCACAACCAATTTACTGGGCAGTACAGAATCCAAATTCCTTTAGATGGAACATGTAAATGAAAGTGTTTGTTTATTCTACAGGATTTCAGCTGGTTTTATACAATAGAATACCACACCACTACATAGTGTACAAGTTTTTAATAGTATTCAGTATATATTTAATTAACTTCAAGTAAATAAAAATGTCAATCACAACACATATCCACTAAATCACTGAAGTTACTAAGAAAGTACTTGGGAATTTTCATCTATATTTAATAAATTCAAAATATGGTACTAATAAAAAACATGCATATTGCTCAGAATTATTAACACCTTAAATATATATATATATATATATATGTATGTATATATACACACACTCACATATTCACAAAGTTCCAAATGTTTTAGGATAGATAAAACTCCTGAGTAAATTTTTAATCTCAGGCTAGATATTTTTCCTACTACCTAGTATATTTCAAAACCAAGACAGGCCTGCCATCAATTTATATATGCTCAGATGTAAATTAGTTTTATTACTCTGAGGCAAAACATACTTAATGTAAATCAAAGCCACTGTCTCAATATCCTTCTCTTTCCTCTTCTCCTCCTTACAAGACAAATTAAGTGACAGTCTAAAACTAAATATGACTGTTTTACATAATATACCATTGGAAATTATCCATTCACTGTTCTCCTCCAGTTATGTGAGTAATCCAATATTTGCAAGATTTAAAAAAAAAATTTAAATCATTACCATAGCATAGGCCTATAAGTGAGCTCAGGACTCATGTGCTTCTTAGTTTCGACCCCTTACCCCAATATGAGAAAGCAATCACATAGTAGTGACAGATGCAAAATTACAACTTTACAAATCCAGTTCATTGTCCACTAGACTATTCAATATGTTTATGAAATAGAGTCATTATCTAATTGCTTCATAAGTAAATTCAAGTCAAGGAATATGAAGATATCAAATTACAAAGTCTAATGAAATTTTTAAAAATTAACTAAATATAATTAGACTCAAATTGAGAGTGGTCTTCATAAGGATGTGTATATGGTCAACAGGCAATATAAAGTTATACTGCAGGATAGAATCAGTGAAATAACAAAAGAAAAATCTTCTAGTTTGTGGGTAAAAATCTAGAGTACCTTCATTCGTATACAAAATGTCATCAAAGATTTATGAAAATAAATATAACTGTTGTCATTAATATGATAAAGTAACATGTCTTTTCAAATTTATGGGTTAGTCCCCATTAAATATTCATAATTATTATATTATCTACTTATGTTCCAAGCTAATCATTACTTGGATTTTCCTATCAAATACAGATGTAGAATAAATTTCAACCATGGATAAAAATGAGACACCGATTTTTCCCACTCTCCTACACCAGAAATGGGTACAAGAAATTCTGACATTTTATTAAAGCATCATAAAATGATAGAAGGAACTTAGAGATCAATAGCAAACTCTATAAGTAATAAACTAAATAAATCATAAATATATATGGATTTTAGGCCAGCACTCATTACTTTCAACGCTCTAACCATTGTCCTACCATTTGTATTCCTTCTATAATAACAAGTCTTTGTAGGATGGACAATCCAGGTACCTAAAAGCATAAAATTTCAATATAAAATTCAATTAACAGGCTCAAATATAGTGGCTCTACTATTTTTTTTCTTGACTATTTCATGTCTTCAAATTGTAGAGATTTGGGAAAGAAGGAATAACTTTTGTTTCTAACTATGGCTTATAATTTTGCTGGAGAAAGGGCTAACCAAATATTTTAAATTCCATCAGGAAACTATCCTGTCTATTTAGAGCTTTACAGCAACCTATTAGTGAACATTTTAAAAAATGCTTCATCTTTCTTACATTACAAACTCAATCTTAGTAGTCAAAAACTCTCAGTAGAGCTCTTTTATATTAGATAAGACTATTTATCAACTACATACTAAAATGCCTATTTTCTTTTCCACTTCACCTGGATTAGAAACAAATTACCATAGAAAAACAATTTTATACAACACTAAAACATCCCTTAGCACAAAATAGCATGATCTTCAACTATATGACATAACATTGCTGTTGTTATTCAAATAGATTTTCTTACAAAAGTATGAGTTAGGAACTTAAGAAGTTTCTTAGTCATCCTGTTATTTATGGCATACTCACTCACAAATCGCTTGGTTTTTATAGCTAATGTAATAATAAAAGATGCTAAGAAGAACAGAAGTATTAAAGAAGTGATTGTTATATAGAAATACATCCGTAGTAATTATAAAAATACAAGTAAACCTTTACCAAAATTAAAAAGGCCAAGCTGCCAGTTATGGACTGACATTCACCAGAGCTCTTCAAATCAAACTAATGTTAAACTTCCCCATAAGGTCAATGAATAGTATTCACTTCTTTCATGAAAAATCCATTTACTACTAAAATACATAAATTCTCAACTCCCCTTATATAGTTCTTTTAGTTCAAAAGCTTCTTCTAAAGGCCCTTACTTATTAATAAGCAATAAGAATGGAAGGAGGGGAGAGAGAAAGAAGGGGAGTGAAGAGTAAGTCCTACACAAAGAGGACCCTAAGCAAAAAGAGACAAGAATTTTGATTAAAAGACAAAGTCCAGATAATGAGATCAATACATATAGGATAATCCTTTAGTTTCTAAACATCTTGATAGACATTAGATTCCCCCATCTCCAGAAAGCTCTCCTGTGGTTTGGTGAACAAAATACAACTAGAAGTTACTGTTGATTTTCTTCCTGGTAGTATAGATTATGGAAGCCATTTTTAAAATAAAACTAAGTTTTAATTTTTCAAAAAGGATTGCTATATTATTTTAAAAGGAACAAGTATGATTCTTCAAAAGTATAGCTCTCAATAAAACTTTTCATTTGGAATTTCTAAGTCTTTTTCAAGTTACAAACGTTTAATGAAGGAAAAAATACTTAAATAAATAGGTTATAAAAAATAAACTTTGACATCTGTCTCTTGAAAAGCTAAAAACAAACACTAAGAAAACCAAGTAAGTGTCAGCCAGCATTCACTATCCCTAAAACAAATACTTAGATCATAAAGTCTTGAAAGCTTATGTTTACCTCCACAGTAAAGCTAGCCAGGCTGAGAAAAGCTTTTACATTAAAGAAAACATAAATATTATACCCCCCTCCTCTAATAAGTATAGCAGGCCAAACCAATAACATAAATAAGCACCTATACTAAAAAAAGACAAATCATTACTAAGATCCTAAAGCAGTATCCGTATTTATGTATTATCATTTGCAGCCATGTCACTCAGCACTGACTGTTCTAAGCACACAAATCATTATGCACACATGTGAAAATATGTATATACATTTGTGTGCAAAAAAAGCACATATACATGACAGTTATTTATCCTACAGTATTCCTATTTTTCCTAATTTAACAAGGTTATCCTTTATGATTTCTATTGAAATCAGCTGTATCCAAATTTTCAATTATTGGATACTAAAATTTTAAATATATGTAGATATGTATATGTAAAATCATAAAAGGTGAAACTAAAGAAACAGATTTTAAAGGCATTGATCTAAATCATTCTCTCAAAATAACAAACCATCAAAGCTACATGTACACAACTTTGAATAATTTTTTTTGCAATATACCACAAGTTACTTTTAGTATTCACTTTGTTTTGAATTTGAATAGCACAGCTACATTTATACTACAATTTCTCCCTTTTTGTGCTAAATAGCACATTATTCTATGTTCAGAATGTGTTCACTGTCCTTTTTTTACATTCCTAAATAATCATTCCAAAGAGGAAACTAGACAAAATTTATTTAAGAACCAAATAATAATACTATAAAATCAAATTTTTAAATAATAAAACCAAAAAAGGTGTAATATGTTAGAGACAGTCAAGATATAGGGTTTAGACTTAAAGAAAAAGATGCAACAGAAAGGAAAAAGAAACTTCAAACAATGTTGAGGAATACATTTACTCTGCCAATTTTCAGTATGGTGACATTTTTGGATCAAGTTCTATACATCTGAAAACTTGACTCTATGAGGATTTCTAATACAACTTTAGCTCTAGGAAGACAAACACAGGCATCCATAGGGGAAAAACACTGTTGTAAAACTTTCTATTCACAATCCTTTTACTTCTAATTAAACAATGAAAAAAATATTACATGGCTAAGGCTGACAAAAAATCATAATGAACCTCTCAGATGAGAAACTAATTGCTACTAAGTACACAATGGCTTACATTTAATCCTGTTAATAACCACACAAAAAAAGAAATAAAAGACTCACTTTTCAGTCATCTCTCTGGACCACTGGGCTAAAATAACAGCATGACTAAATCTGACATTGACCCCGTGGCCCTGCTAGGAGTTAAAAGAATTCCTTTGAGTCTTCTGAGGCCTATTTTAAACTACTCCAGAAGGGGAGGGCAAGCCCTGCGCACTTGTTAACCTTCTTTACAGTAACAGGTCAAATTAGAAATGTTCTAAGTGCTAAGCAGATGTATATTTTAACATATACTGCCCTTATACTTGTGATACACTCCAGATAACAAAACCTTCTCTTCATAACTAGTTGACAGAAAGTTTATAGTAAGTGAAATGTAATTGGAATAAGTAAGTAAGTACATTTTCATAGCACAATGATGCAAATCAGTAAAGTACAAAATAAGAATAGCCCTAAATTAATGACAGAGAAGAAAGCTGACCAATATGTGGGGGAAAAAATGACTGCCATAAACTTAGTGGGGAGAGGTGCTGGGTGGGATAGCAGGGGAGGAAGGCCAGAGATCTATTAACATTTTCATCATTTGGCACAAGATTAGTTTAGGCAGAGCCACCAAATCCAGGAACACAGCACAACAGAACTTCCTTCTTCTAGCTGTTTTGTTTGCCTCCATTTATAATATGAAAACACTTCAAAGCAATATGTAGATAAGTCAAAAAACATTACAAATTACAGCTAATACAAATCCTTTGTTTTCTCTTCTTTCTATCCCTTTTAAAATGTAATTGACCTTGCCTTAAAAAAAAATTTCCAACAAAGAACATCATACCAGCAAATCATACCTATATCACCAACTAGCTACTTAATATACTGATGGGCACAAAGCAAATGTGTCTCACCTAATTTCTAATATTAAACTTTTAATTAAAGACATCCTTTAAAATAATTAAAAAACGAGAAACTCATTCCTACTTTTTGAAGTCTAATTACTGAAAATCTAAATAACATCACTAATACATTTAATACCCTTCTCTCAACTTGTGGCAGTTAAAGTAAGCAGCAGGTTCCAATTAATCTTAATGTACTTCTAAGAAAAAAAAATTAGGTCCAAATCATTTACATACTGAGCACAATGCTACATATTTTACAACATTATGAATTAAAATTTCTATTATACCCCAGAACTATTTATCTATGAAATGGCCAAGTTCAACTCAAATGTTCCTTTTATGAAACTGTCTCCACAATAAAAGTACTTCATTAAATCAGTTTCTCACATTCTCTTTCAAGTTATACAATCTTCAAGACCTCTAAATAAACTTCCTAATATTTTCCTCTGTGATAACTTTAGCTTAGTATGTTACATGTTTGCCATGTAAAAATTAAAACCAAAAAAGCAAAGGAATACAAAGTCTTTGCTATATTATACAAACAACTTAATTAGACATCAGCAGCAATTAAATGCCCTCAAGACATAAGCATATCTTTTTTTTTAATTTGAAAGGTTTTTAAACTCACTAATGGATCTAAAAAGCTCATAATGGTATCACATAATCAAACCTTTTGAAATCTATCATTTAACCAATCTGTCAGAAACTATTTGCATTCTCTGCAATAAAACATTTCTCTCCATTTTTCTCCCTATTCTTCCCTCCTGCCAATTTTCTCTCACATACAAGTACAATTATTCTTCAAAGTCAGACTAGCATATTATATTAGAACATTAAAATATCTGCTCAAACTATCCATATAACAGAGCTGCAAGAAACTGAGCAAAAATCCAACTGCAAGGCACATTCATTCCAGGGCCCTAACACTGTATTGAAATTAAAGAATCCTAAAGCTAACTAAACAGTTTCCAACCTATATACTATATATCTTATCAAACCTTACTGGTTTACTTTCACAGCATGCTTCTACAATTGGGGGTGGGGGGTGGGGAGTATTACCATTATACTTGGCTCTTCATCATTCTATTTTGACCTTTACATTTTAAAAGAAGCCTTTGCCAACTACCTCTCCCTCTCCAAAAACAAGAAAAATAAAAAATAAAAGTAAAATTGGGTTAGGAGGAAAATCTGACTGCAGTTTGAAATAAAGGCCAAAAGGGGTATCTGATAATTATGACCTTTAAAAAAATGGTTGAAGATGGTCTAAGAAGTACGTTTGTTTGTTTATCCTTAGAGTCTATGTAAAATTATGGTACTACATACGATACTTTTCTACCAAAAGAAGAACAATAAAAAGATAGAATTTTCTAAGAATGTTTACTTAATGAAATCTCCCAATAATTCCTCATAAAATGGACTAAATACCTTCATTATTGTAGCACTTTACATATCAGACATCTAGAAATACATTTTAAGGATTACTTTTGATTGCTTAATACTATGATGAAGAAACAAAGCTTACAAATACACAAATTCAAAACTTTCAAAAGTTAAAGGTGTTCTTTTTTTAAAGCAAAGTAAAATTGGGAGAGTGGTTTACCAAATCTCAAATCATTTTTAGTATGAAATTGTAATAAAAGAGAACTATTATTTTCATTTGCAATGCCAATTTTCTTTAAGATTTATAAATGGTTGGAAATCCCTTTCTGGATTTTAGAAATAACTGCTTTCCAATAAAGCATTTGATATAATCAAGATACAAAGACTATCTTGAGAGAAAAAATGCTGTTCAAATAAATAACTGAGCAAACATTTGATAAAACATATATAAATGTATATTCTTTTGGGTTTTTTTAAATTGTCTATACTTCATACAGTCTCAAGAGCCAAACTCCACTAGGAAAGTAGTATTCACTGAAATTTTATCAGCTACAAGAATTCTTGCTTCAGAAAGTAGCATGAAGTACTAGATCTAGAGCTAGCTTTGGAATCAGGAAGATCTAGATTCAAGTCCTGCCTCAGGGACACAACAAATAAGTGACCTTGGGCAAGTCAGGTCACCTTGGAGGTTTAATTTCATAGCAAGTGCTGACTTGATAGCAGAAGTTGCTCACCAGACACTTCCTACAATGATAAAGTCATAAGTTAGCTTCTCCACTTTCCCACCCCCCCCCAAAAAAAGAACTTTTGCTTCTCCTTCAAAAGATATGGCCATAGATTTATTAACATAAATGAAATTTATTTTCTAAAAAACTAAATATGCTAATGTTTGGTACCACTCTCTCAAGACACATACAAATCAATAAACTTCAGTCACGATTTTTATAAAGTTATCAACACGTAATGTTAAAGCCCATTCATGCCATAAATTATGAGGATTCATAATGCTAAATTCTCTAAACTGGAAAAGTAAAAACCCCATTGACAACAATCGGTAAAATTTTAAGAACTAATTGGCACTTCCATCTCAAAAATCAAATGTGTATGCCTTTGTATATGCAACACTAATTATATTATTAAAAAATAAGAAGCATAACATGTTTTCTGTCTATGTATATGTGTATATATATATATATTTAAAGCAAAAACTCTTAAACTTGAAATTCATAATAATGCTAGAACTATGTGTTACTAGTTAGGAATTCTGAAATTTAGTTTAAAGTAGAGAATATTTCGATTCCAAAACCAAAATCATTACTGACAGTTCTTGTGACTTTACATTTTCCACATATAGTTAACAAATCTCCTTTTGCTTCACAATACCTCAAAAATTAAACTGCTACTGCTATTTAGTAAATGACACCAAGAACAAATTAATCTATCTTCACTAGTCCCCTATGTATCTAAGTATAATACAATAATTTTTCCTAATCTGGGTGGGGGAAGAGATTTGAAAAGCTCAAAAACATGGGCTACAGGAGAAAGAGCAAACTAAAGAAACTAGTAAAAGAAAAATTCTTCTTTCTTCTTATCAATCAAAAAAATGGCAAAGAAAAAAGTGAAAAAGTTACCCAGAATATATGACCATGTAGGCATGGGCACTCTTGCAGAAAACCTAGTCTGCAGCCCAAAGCCATGGGAAATTTAAAGTAGAGCAAAGGTCCACAATAGGCAGGGAAATCTGTACAGATAAAAAGGGACTGCTGAGGCTGCAGGTATACTCACAGCCTAAAAGATCTTCGGAGATTTCAAAAAGAACTTTTGTTTTATTAGTTTTTAAACAATCAAGAGATTCAAGAGGTTCCACACTATACCATAAAGATTAACTTTTTTTCCTTCCTTAATTAATATATGTATTTGCATGTATTATATTTAGAGAGCGGAAAAAGGAATTCCCAGTGTGTGTGTGTGTGTGTGTGTGTGTGTGTGTGTGTGTATGTGCGCGCGCACACGCGCATGCATGCACACTCACACATGCACATCCACACATATATTATAAAAGCTCACCAACAAGTATTCCCACAGTTAAAAAAAAATTAAGATACTAAAAAGTGTTAACAAACAGGAAAAAAAATTAAAACTTATTTATTTCAACTTAAATGGAATGCTTAGGAACAAAGTCACAGGATCCTCAAGCACTACTAGCAATTGATATATGATATTATGCTCTCCTACTAAAATATATATCTATATGCGCAAAAAATTAAATCTGTATTTCTCCTTTGGACTTATGGTAAAATCATGTCTTATCCTTACTAAAAATAACCTATGAAACCAAGAAAATAATAACCCAAAGTGGGAAAATCTTACATAAAGCCAAAAGTGCCAGGTGATGGCACCAAATAGAAACTTAGTCACTTCCCTACACTTTGTCGTTGATGGATTTTAAGATCATCTCTATCTAGCTGGATGACAATTTACATTGTCAAAGCTTCTTCCTGAAAGAATTCTATACACGTTAAAGTCTTACTTTTCCAAATAGAATTTTAGTCAGCTTTACATTTTTGAAGTACCAATATTCAAACACCAATTAAAATGTGATTATAATAGGTAAATCCAAATAAGTTTTATATTACATTTACTTCCCTATACTATTGAAATCATCCATGTTTGACGAAAACAAACAAAAAACCTGATGTGGATGGGATGAGGGAGATACTAGATTGGGGGGTGGAGGGAAGCAAACGCTACCAAGTGGGAATCTGTTTAAATTTAGGTCAGAATTAAATTCACTGATTAAAAAAAAAAAAAAACCCTCTTTGAAAGGGATAATTTGCTATTATTCCTAAATTAGAACATCACTGAGTCTTATTTTATGTTTTAACGGTCATATTCCTTCAAGCTAAGAAAATCTTATATTGGGCTTTTGTCCATTTAGTTTTATCAGCTCTGTTTTCTACAAATTACCAAAAATGTCCATGTTCTACAAAAGTTCTTAAGTACCTAAGTACCTAAGCTTACTGCTTAGGTAAAGAATGACCTAAGGGGGAAAATTTTGTCTCTTCTTTCAATTACATAATCTTTTTTGTCTTTCCATAAAATATACACTTATAAAAGGTAAAGATGATGCAATATCAGTTCTGCTTTCTATTATGGTCTAATTGTCTTTGCTATGATAAGAACTGATAGACTAGGCACTGAAATTTTCTATGAAGTATAACTGTCTAGGATAATACACTGAAAATAATACTGTTATAACACTTTCAATTTAAATCCATACAACTAATTTTTTAAATATAAACTACATTTCTATAAAGGGTCGATGCTATATATCATCAAATCAAGTACATAATCAGATAAGGCAAATATGTTATTTTATAATAATCTTAGACATAATTCTGGATAGTTTGGGGGAGAGGGTGCCTTTGTACAAGTTGGTGTCCAATACATAAATCTATTAACAATTTTATTAATGAAGAAAAATAAACTACCTTGAAATTCAGAGTTGCTAAGCTTTCTTAACTATTTTACCTTTTAGAGACAATTACATTGTAGTAAAAAAAAAAGGGGGGGTTGAATTTGGAGTCAATCAATAAGTTTTGATGATTAAAAGGGGGTGGGGGTGGAAGAGATAAGCATTTCTATGACCCCTACTATGTGCCGGCCACTGCTAAGCACTTTTACGAATACTATCTCATCTGATTAACTAATATTAACACTAAGAATCTTTTTAATTAAACCCAAATAGGGAGTAAATTCAGCCACAAGATTTGCATCTATTTCTAGAATCCTTGGGTAATTTTTAGTTTTTGAGGTGGGTACTAGGGCAGAGGCAGGAAATAAGAAATATGGGTAGAATTAATAGCTTTTAAAAATAATTTTACAAAGTAATATATTTTAGATCTAAATTACTTTTCTTTTTTGATTATATTAACTTTATCATATTATTATTTTAATTTAGCATCTAATTACCTTTTGATCCTTGCCATGTGAGTTTCTATTTAATATTTCAATTATTATTTGTTGGTTTCTTTTTTTAATAATAAACATTTTTATTTAGAGTTTTGCGTTCCAAATTGTTTCCCTCCTTCCCCCCCACCTCCCTCCTCAAGGTGGTAAGCAATCAGATATAGGTTATACATGTACAATTATGTAAAATATTACCATATTAATCATTTTGTATAATAAAACTTAAAAGGAAAAATGAAAGTGAAAATAGCATGCTTAAATCTGTTGTTCAATCAATATCAGTTTCAAAATTACTTTTCAACTTAACTGTAACATTTATTGCCTAAATTTTTAAAATATTTTATTTCCAAGACACACATTTACTGGTAGCCAATTAGAAAATTATATTTAAATTCTCTTTCCCTCTTCTCTATATCATTAGGATTCATGGTTCAATGCAGTCAGTATAAGGATGATAAATTAATCATTTAATCTTAGGGTTTTTTTATTACAAAATAAAACATACTCAAAATATAGGTTGTTCCAAAGTAAAGCCTGTACCTCTAAAATGAGAATTCTATTAAAGGAAAATATACGTATAAAATGAAAAAGTAATCAATTAACCAAAGAATATATGATAGGCACTGTGTTAGGCTTTAACAAATAACACTGATTGTAGACCACACATAGATTTTATACAACTCAGATTTTTCTTTAATGAGAAGGAGATAGTACTATTTAGACAAATACATTAAATCTCTGGATCAGATAAGTAAAGAACTTTTTAAATAAACACCGCATTTTATTTTTTTTTAAGTCTGGTTTGTAAATATTTTTCTAAGTTTGTATAATTTATGAACTATTATAGAAGCCAGTCACCACTGATTTGGTATACAGAATCATAAAGATGTTAGACCCTTAGAAACATGAACAGTATATATACCTGAAATAATAATAGAAATACTTGAAATTAGTCAAATCCAATTCTTGGGATATATTTCATGCACAAGAACTTACAACCACTAGAAAGAATTGTATACTACATTTTAAATTAATGAGAACACACATTTTAAATTTATTTTGGGGGGGGAAGATTTAAGTAAAATGCTGATCAACAGTGGAAACACAAAAATTAGTTGAAATAGCTCATATAATAACAACATTCCAAATTGTTAATAAATCCCAACCAAGACTGCTCTGACATTTCCCAAGTTTCTAATGAGGTTTTCAGTCTGCTGCACAATGACCATAAAATGCTTTTAAACTTCATTCACTAGCAAAGTTGAAATCGAATATTTTTATTTCTTCTTTGCCTATAACAATTTAACCATAAACAGTGAATAGTAACAACACAAGTTATTATGTTAATTAGAAATTAAATAAAAAGATGGCCTCACAATGGTCAATCATAACATGACATGCTATTACAACTAGAGTAATGTAGTTTAAAAGAACCTTGGGAATTCTGCAGCATGGGCTCCCATGTCAGGGAGAGAGCTACTTCATTCAGTATTCAGTTGCCAGGCTTCAAGTCCTCTAATTTTAGGTCACTTTGTCAACAACATAAAAGTAAAAATGAAGTTTTATGTTATATGGCAAAGAGTACTCTATGTTTTAAGCTGTTTTATATCCTTCCCAGAGCCCTTCACTCAAAGCAAAACTGTGGCAGAATCCTAACAAAGATATTTTGTAACTTTTTTTTAATGCTGACTAATAACACTACCATTAGTTTTAATCATATTTCATGATCAAATCTATTAGAAATTTGAGTTATGACTTTTTAATAAGAAGAATGTGCCTGCTTTTATCATTTCTCATAACTAATAACATTAGTTATAAAAGGTCATCTTATAAGAGGTTCCAAAAAAATTTTCGTTTTACCTTTAGTCAGATAAGTAAATATTTGTAGTAACTGATTCAGTTCATCACATTTTTGCTTTAAAAACTAAAGTGCTTTTGTTTTTAAATTAATGGCTTTGTTTATAAACACTTTTGTAATTTTGCTGGAACTAACAATGGCACTGTTTTTTACATTTAGGAATCAAACCTGCTCATTCATGACATCAGGATCACTAAAAATAAACCTAAAAGGAAATAGTTATTGCTACATTTACATTTCATCTCTTTTGGGAATTTTATATTAGAACTAGGTGTATATGTTTCATCTTAAAAGGATTAGTCAACACTTTTGCTTTCTTTCTGTTCAAACTTCCTGATTCTTATCCATATAGGTATCAATATAGAAAAGAATCTGTAACTTTTAAAAGTAAGACAATAAATAACAACAAAAGAAAACAGACTATAATGTATATAAACTATTTTAAGCACTTTGAAAAGACAACTAACTGGGCATGACTTCTAAATCAACAGGAAACCAACTTTACAGTCTTAATACCACTCCCAACCAATCTTCGCTGGTTATCAATATCATCTGAATCCACATCATAAATTACAGATAGGAAAACAAAAAGAGTTGCTTGTGTACTTATCTAGAATTACAACAATCTGATTCTACTGGACACAGTTTAAGCAATGTGATGCCTTAAGAACTCAAATTATCTTATCTACTTGAGGAAGATATGGGTCTCTACTGGGTTATCTGGCTAAGGTGACAAGAGAGAAAATTCATTTCAAAGGTTTAAGAAACTCTTAAATCCAAAATTAAATTTATTTATGTTTCTATACTTTACTATAATAAGACACATCCCAGGCTATATCAAAAAGCCTTGGAGAAAGGACAAAAGTTCTGTTTTAAGAACTGGTCCATAGTGAACAGTCCCATATAAAACAATATACTTTATACTGTCATTTAGTACCTTTGACAGACTTGAAGAGTGGTTCAAAATGGGACAGAACCCATTTATAAAACTATATAAAATAGTTGGTAAAAAAAAAAATGAAACAAAGGTGAGAAACAGAATTGCAGAATAGGCACTAAGTATTTGAAAAGAATGGAGTTTGAAAAACCTACCAGAAACACACGTTGCACTCATAGTTCTTTGTTAATGTTAGCAACATCTCTGTTAACCCTTACTCTAAATTTTAGTCCATGTTCCTGAATAACTGAATAGAAAAATGATTTAAGTGTCTATATTTTAAAGCTAAAATATTTAATTATCACCCCCTAACCCCCGAGGAACTGCAACAGCATCCTCTGTGAAAGAAGGCAGCTCTTAAGTTAGTGCTTCACATCAGTCTTAAAGTTTATGTTCTCCATATCGATATTAAATAAGGAAAAGAGAAGAATAAAGTTTTTGTAGTGTGGTACTATGTTTTAAATCTCATAAATTCATAATTATCAAACCTATATTCAAATAATTACAAAACTTATCCTCAAGTCAAATACAAACATGTTTTGGGGAAAAAAAATTCCCCTAGTTAAATTTGGACAAATACTCAATATGTGACCTTACTGGCTAAGGCTCTGCAGTTATCTCTGGATTTCATTTATTCATACTATTCCCTATCCACAATTAATCACCAAGAGTAAACTATAGTTAAATTAGTGTAAATTTAATAAATTTAATGGCTAAGTGTTTTTTTAAATAAGAAACATGCAATACAATTTATTCTGAACTATGTACAGTGGACAAGATGAAAACATTTTAAGAAAACAATCTCAGTTTGACAAGTTAAGATGACAATGTAAAAGGTCACCACAGAGAAGCCCCGCTCTCCCAGATAAACCTAGCAAATATCTGCCAATAATGTGAAAAGGAAAAAAAAAAAAAGAAAACCAAGAAGAATCAAAAGTAAGCTCTTCCATTCTGTACAAAACTATACAAAAAGTCAATCAGAAGCAAGTGGAAATGGACAGAAAGTTCTCCCAGGGAAGCCATTACAGGCCCAGGAAAATATGGAAGGCAGAAAAGTCAGAGCAATATCAGGTAAATCAGAAGAAGCAGAAAAAAGCCTTGCCAGGAAAGTGAAAGACCTGAAGACACCCAGTCACCACTGAGCAGGCACTTCAAACTCTATACCAGATTCCAGGAATCTAGATTTTGACCCCTTCCTTTCAGAACAAAAGCAGAACACGCTCCCCATAATGCATTCCTCAGACCACTGTAAGCCAAAGTAGGAAGCAGGTCAATTCACTAACCTCAACACCAGCATCAAAGGTATATGCAGGAAGTCTAAGACAATGTAATCTTCAACATCCAAGTGGGGACTGTCAAGGGCACAGCAGAGGATGCAACAAACTCCCAACAGGAGATCATGCAAGGAAAAGAACACAGAATCCTACCAATGATAGAACCTGCAATAAACCCCCAGGAGAAGCCAGGGATTGAGGCAAAAGATACGGCCTAAAACAGGCCACCTCATCAGATTTCATGGTGGCAGTGGCCTCCAGATTAGAGACAGGACAGGAACAAAGAAGAGCTACTCCAGAGGGGAACATAGAATCCAAAGCCAAGAAGTGAGGCAGAAAATAAGAGTAAACAGAAGAAAATATCAGACACAAAAAAAGAAATCCTATGGATTAAGTCCAAGAAGTACATATCAAAAGATATGTACAGTATCATCTCACAGATATCAGATTGGCTAATATGAAAGAAAATGGAAATGACAAATGTTGGAGGGGATGTGGAAAAATTGGGACACCAATGCACTGTTGGTGAAGTTGTGAACTGATCCAACCATTCTGGAGAATAATTTGGAACTATGTCCAAAGGGCTGCTATAAAACTGTACATATCCTTTGATCCAGCAATACCACCAACAGGTATGTTTCCCAAAGAGATTGAAAGAAAGAAAAGAAAGAAAGAAAAGAAAATGAAGAAAAGAAAGGAAAGAAAAGAAAGAAAAGAAAGAAAAGAAAGAAAAGAAAGAAAAGAAAGAAAGAAAGAAAGAAAGAAAGAAAGAAAGAAAGAAAGAAAGAAAGAAAGGAGGGAGGGAGGGAGGGAGGGAGGGAGGGAGGGAGGGAGGGAGGGAGGGAGGGAGGAAGGAAGGAAGGAAGGAAGGAAGGAAGGAAGGAAGGAAGGAAGGAAGGAAGGAAGGAAGAAGGAAGAAAGGAAGAAAGGAAGAAAGGAAGAAAGGAAGAAAGGAAGAAAGGAAGAAAGGAAGAAAGGAAGAAAGGAAGAAAGGAAGAAAGGAAGAAAGGAAGAAAGGAAGAAAGAAAGAAAGAAAGAAAGAAAGAAAGAAAGAAAGAAAGAAAGAAAGAAAGAAAGAAAGAAAGAAAGAAAGAAAGAAAGAAAGAGAAAATTACCTATGTGTACAAAAATATTTATAGCAGCTGTTTTTGTGGTGGCAAAAAATTGGAAATTGAGGGAATCAATCCCCATTAAGTCCCCATCAACTGAGGAATGGCTGAATAAGTTATAGTGTATGATTGTGATGGAATATTATTGTGCTATAAGAAATTAATAAGAAGGATGGGTTCAGAAAAACCTGAGGCAAACTGAAGTGAGCAGAACCAAGAGAACAGTGTACACAATAACAGCAATATTGTACAATGATCAACTATGAATGACTTAGCTACTCTCAGCAGTACAATGATCTAAGATACTTCTGAAGGATTTATAATGAAAAATCCTATCCACCTCCAGAGAAAAACTGAGGAAGTCTGAAGTCTGAATGCAGATCAAAGCATTCTTTTTTTAAAACTTTTAAAAATTTTCTTCTTCTTGTTTGTTTGTTTGTTTGTTTTTGCAACATGGCGAATATGAAAATGTTTTGTATGACTAAACATGTATAATCAAATTGCTTGCCTTCTCAATGTGGGAGAGGGGAAGGAGACAATCTGGAACTCAGAATCATAAAAACTGAATGTTTAAAATTATTTTTACATGTAATTGAAAAAAATTTTAAATAAATTGTTAGGTTTCATTATTTTAGGGAAATTGAATTGGGGAACATACTAAATTAATTTGGTTTGTATCATATGAAAAATGTTTATCAACTTCTCTGACTTTCACTACCATATTATACATCTATAACCTTACAAGAATGGGAAATATACCAGTCTTTATTTGAGAAAAAGATCTGTGAATCCTTATTTATGTAATGGATTTTTAATGCGAGTCAAATTAACTTGTTCAACTCGAACCTTAATCAATCAATAAAATTTCAATGACTACTATGCATTCAGAACTCAACATCTACCTCTAGCTAATTAAAACATATGACACAACTATCATTGATGAAGCGCACACATGTATTGTTCATCCATCAAAAAGCTACTGAGCCCCAGGCAGCTAGATGGCCCAGTGGATAGAGCACCGGCCCTGTATTCAGGAGTACCTGAGTTCAAATCCGGCCTCAGACACTTAACACTTACTAGCTGTGTGACCCTGGGCAAGTCACTTAACCCCAATTGCCTTACTAAAAAAAAAAAAAAAAAAGCTCCTGAGCCTCTATTCAAGACACTGTGCTAAGTACCAAGAAGAAAAAAATATGGTCCCTGCTGTCATGAAGCTTATGGAGAAATAAAACACATATAAATATCTTTGGTTGCAATTAGGAATTTTGGAGCCATCTAGATTTAATGAGGGCTCTATAAGTTAAATAGAAAAGTCCAAAGAGAGTGGGGATATAATAGGCAACCTAAGTTTAATGCTACTATGCATTACCACAGTCCAAAGCACTGGAAATAGGTTGGATTCTATGACAAACCAATCAAGAGGTACCCCTGATAACTGATGAGTTTTAAGGTCCCTTCCTGCTCTAAATCTATGAGTCTATGGTGATTCTGTGAAGTCCCATAATAATTCAGTACACACCACATAGCTGATATTTACATATTCTATTTTATATTGTTCTTTACTTTTGCCTCCCAGAAAAGATTCCAAGAACCTCAAGGGAAAGCAAATGATAATATTTTCTATCCTCAATGCCCAGAACAATAACCTACACATAAAATGTGCTTAATACATTTGTATATGCTGATAATGAATTAGCAAACATTTTTTTAATGTCAATATCAAATATCCATTGGACTACTTCTTTGTACAAGGAAATATAGTAAACCCTACGTGGGGTTTTCAGAGTATGGATGATATATTTCCCTAAAAAAGTTATAAATTTTCTCTCAGATATGACTGATTTTTTTTTAAAATTTAACAAGACTTCCTATTAATACAGAAGGATAAGAATAGTTATTATTATAAAGGACAATGTCCAAAATGACACAATAAAAAACTGGCATGGATTTTTAAAAAGTTGTTTTAAAGTTAACAACATTGTGTAAGGTAAATTTTTACTCCATTCATAGTTATTTATAAAGGGATAATGATTATTTGAAACAGAAACTATCAAATATTAATCATTTTTCAATATATTTCTTATTAATTAGAAAGAAACAGGATTACAGTATTAGCAGATCAAAGGAATAAAAGAGATTATATATATTTAATATGTTTATAAAACAGCTGATGGTATTAACTAATTTAGCTTTCAAAATTTGTTCTAATTCAAACTGGAGACAAAAACAAAGTCTTTGGCTAATATGAAGTTAAAAATAAGGATAAATGTCAATATTTATGGTAATATAAGTATGTAATATGCAATTAGTGATATATAGTAGGTATTACTTAGGTCTTGTTATAATTATCATTCTCTACTAATGATTAGGAAATAGATATTTACACATGTACACAGAAATCAATACAACAAAGATCATTTTATAACCCAAGTAACTATATAGAGGTAGTGCGGCACAGTGAATAGAGAGCTGGAAGATTTAGTTCCAATTCCTGTGTCTGACACATACTGGCAGTATGACCCTGGGCAAGTTAACTAAGCTTTTTGACATCACCGCTACTATCTAAGATTATATGCACTGGTAACAAGAGTTTCATCATCAAAAATTCCCTATACCAATGAAATCATACAAACAAGGAAGAAAATATTAAATAAAAAGTCATATTAGAAAAATGTCAATAAATATAACTACAGAAAAAATACAACAAAATTATAAGAAAAAAATTAATAAGATCACAGGCTTAAAACATGACTTAAGACTGTAGATTAAGGACTTTTTCCAAACATTACATGTAACAACTGTAAGTATACTAGGTACCACCATTATTCCTGATCGTCAGGTTTGTAACTAACATCACCCATCATTCCTCGCACTCTCCCTCACCAATCCAATCAGCTGACAAATCACACTGGTTCTACTTTCATAATAACTCTCTCATCTAGCCCTTTCTCTCTAGTCACATTCACTCCATTAGTTCAAGCCTTCATCAAGTCTTCTGACTTAGATTTTTGCCTAAGACCCCCTAACTGGTCTCTTTCACTCAAGCATCTACCCACTCTAGCTCATCCTCTACAATGCTGCCAATGTGATTTTTCTTAAGTGCAGATCTACCCATATCACTACCCTACTCAATAAACTCCAGTGATTCTCTATTGCCTCTAGGATCAAATATAAATTGCATTTTGCTTTTAAAGTCCTTCAAAACCTTTCCCGATTTGTCTTCTGGCCTCATTACAGATTTTCTCCCTCTCTAATGGAAAAGATATTAGAAAGGAGTATTGTTAACTTGCTATTATAGTTTCTCCCTCTCACAGTCCACAATTCAGCCAAAGTGGTCTTCCTGTTATTCCTCACACAGCATCCTCTCCATTTCCATACCTTTGCATTGGCCAATGCTAATGCCTGGGTACTGTAAAAAAAACAACCTCATAAAAAAATGTTCTACAAGCAATCTTGTAAAAAAACTTGTTATGCATACATCAGTACTAGACAAATGTGCTTATAGTTCTGGCTCCATTTTGCAAATGGAGCATTGAAACGGATTCCTCTTCCTCACCTCCTCACAGAATCTTTCTCCTTCCTTCAAGATGTAGTTGAAGTACCACCTTCTATACAAAGCCTATATTTTATCCTAGAAGGAGTCACTGGAACTTCTTTAGAGGGAAAATGCTTATTTTCATTGATGTTTATCCCTTATTTTCTATATCCCTTTTGATATCCAGCCAGCTATTCCTTATAACAAGGGGTAAAAAAGGAGGAAACTAATCAACACAATGATGGTATCTGACAGTATGTTCAATATGCCATATTGTACCTCACATCTGCAATGGAAAAGAAGACTGGAACTCTTTATCTTAAAGAGGTGTCAACCTAGACTTCACAGTGTTACTGATCACCATTATCAATTATTCGACTTTTCCTCATTTCGACTCCACACTATCCATTTACAACTTGTCAACTGCATAGTCACTATCACCTATTACCCTGCACATAAATTTCATTTTCCCCAATGACTTCAGCAACTATTTTCCCTCCCTAACCCATCTCCTACCATCATCTTCAGTGTGTTTAAGTAATACAAAAAGCTATCCTGCAATATCACAGTTCCCATTTAAACCTATCCTATTTAATCCTATGACATCACATTTCCTTACTCTAAACTATAATAGCAAGTTAACAATAGTACTTTCTAATATCTTTTCCATTAGTCTCTAGCTTTCCATTCACATCACCACCTGAACCCTATCCTTTATTTCCTCATGCCAAAATGATAAAGTCTAATTAGTCTCCCTGCCTCCAGTACTAAAATGCCAGATTATTACCTTGTTCAAAAAACTTCAATGGTTCCTCAATGCACATGCATGTCCACTCCTTAGACTATCATTCAATACCCTCTATAATCTGACCCCAACCAAGTCTCCCATCTTCTCCAATGGTGAACACTTCCCATTTCTCCCCTCTACTCATTCTAGTCTACACACTGTCTGTCCCTGGACTAAAGTCCAAGCTCTGCCACTTACTATGTGACCATCTATGCAACTCACCATCTCCAAGCTTCAATTCTCTACATCTATTAAAATAAGAATAATAATTGCATTTTTTCCTCACAAACTGTTATGAGGACCAAATAAGATAATACAGATAAAGCACTTTTAAAACCGTAAAGCACAGGGGGGCAGCTAGGTGGTGCAGTGGATAAAGCACCAGCCCTGGATTCAGGAGGACCTGAGTTCAAATCCAGCCTCAGAAACGTGACACTTACTAGGTGTAGGATCCTGTGCAAGTCACTTAACCCCTATTGCCCAGCAAAAAAAAACAAAACAAAAAAAAAAAAACCCCACAAACAAAACTATAAAGCACACTATAAATGTCAGCCATTATAAGAGTTAATAGTCTTAGAATGTTTTAATAAAGAAATGTGGTTGCTAAGCAGTTTTTTTAAAAATCAGATAAGTTTGAAAATTATGAAATATTTACAGTTAATTCAGTAGCTAAGGAATACAAGAAAAATAATGGTGTAGAAACAAACATGAACTAAATTTCAAACATGAAACACCTAATTCAGTGTAACACCAATAAATACTGAACTGACTTGAATTTTGTAATAATCAAGGTAGGCAATATATGTCTATCTGAATTAATTGAGACACAAATTTTTCCTTGCTTTGGGCTCAATTTGAATCTACTGATCAAAACACATACTGCCCCTATTGATGTGCAATTCTGTTCAAGTTTGCCAATAGACTTTATTTATTTATTTGCTGGTATGTGTGTATGCTGTACCACCTTTTAAAAATCATTTATGATCACTTATTATTGACCCTGGAGCATGACATATACAGACCTGCTCATTAGGAACAACCTCCCCTTGTTTCTGGCCCATTTTATTCTCTGTTGTTTTTCAAAGTCCAGTTCAAGTTCCATCTGAGATTAGTCCACAAAACTCCTTTGAACTTCCATAGTACATTCTCTCTTGTATAATTTATTTACCAGGTACTACCTGACATTGCTAATTATTTCTTATATACATACACTATTTCCCAACTATATTCTCCCTGAGGTCTGGGAATACTTCTTATACTTCTGTACCTCTTTCTCAACAGTACCTTACACCTAGCAAGGACTCAAAAAAGTTTTTAAATACGTAACATAAATACATCCCTCAGTGTTTCAGACTTTTTTTATTCATCAGACTTACTATATACTTTTTAAAAGTTTACTTAATGCTCCAATTCTTTGCTTAGAACGTCAGGAAAGATCTCAATATTAAATGGTGGTTCTGACAATGTAAACGCTGGGTTCTTAAGATTCAAGGAAGCTAAATTCATTAAGCTAATAACTATCCTAGTTCTAAAGCTCCTCATGGTTTTCCCCATTATTGCTTAACCACAAGGTAAGTACTCTACCCAGTTCTGTGACCAATCCCATGCCTACTATGCCCTACTAAACTCTAAAACTGTCTAGCTTTGGTCTTGTAACAATGTTCTAATTCTCTCCTGAGTAAGCTACATAGTAGAGGAATCTTCTAGTAGAGTAGCTGATCAAGTTTTGGACTGGTGTTAGATGAAGTCTTAATCTGTCCCTAAACAATATGGTAGGAGAACTAAGAAGTTCTAAGCGTCTCAGTGTTCTGAAACCATAGGTAAGAGACATCTTCATGCGAAATAACAATGAAAGATAAAAAGTTAAGGAATACAATTTAACAATGGAGATTTATCAGATTCTGCCTTTTGTGAGGGTCACAAGGCTCACTCCATCAGCCTCAGCTATCGTAAATGAGTCTCTTCAGAGGCAATGGTGCCTCTCGGTGATGAGAGATGATGTTTAATATAACTAACCAAAATAAGTAAAATGGCACTGACCTTCACCAGTTGTAGTCTCACAGCCCACAAGGTTGAGAAGGATGTTATCATCTTTGTCATCTACTTCACATCCCAGTAACATCCAGCTCTCCACTTCACTTTCTCCACTTTCAGAGAGAGTAATCTCCTTCTCTTCATTTGAACTATCCTCTATGACCATAACCTCCTGAATCTCATTGGATCTCTCTCGTTTAGTCTTTTTAATACCTCTCTTAGGCTTCTTTCTAGATGATTCATTAGAATGTTGATCGCACTGACTTTCCAGTACCTGGTTTCCTCTGTTCTTTCTTTTACATCTGTAGACACTATCTTCATCAGACAAAGAGATAACTTCTGAACCATCTGATATCTGGATGACATCAGTATCTGAAAGAACAATTAAGCCCTTCGGATTTATCTTTTTAATATCCAGTGATTCAGGATCCTCAGAGCTCTTTTCTTCATTGTCTTCCTCCCTAGTGACATCACCAAGGTCCTGTGCATAATGTACTTGGCCATAGAGTTGAAATTCCACTTCACTGTCAACACTAAGTTCACTGGATGATTCGTCACGGTAAAGGTCATCTTCATAAGCTTCTATATTCTCATACCCACCAAACATCATGGAAAAGCAGCAACCTTAATGCTGTAAAAGACAGTATCATACAAAAGATGTGAGTGTTCGGGAAAATGGTGTCAATTTTGAGTGGTATACAGCCATGTTATTATAAAAGCAAAATCAGAAAAATGTGATAGTCCTGGGAATTAATTTTTAATGGCTTTTCACTTAACCATAAAATAATTTTTAAAAATTAAAGGAGATTCTATGGCTATATTAAATATACACATTTCTGATACCTTTATGCACTGATGCTTAACATTCTCAATAATAAATAACAAAATGTCATGAAAATATTTAAATGTGACATAGGAAAAAATCTACTGACAACACACTGGGAGTTTAACATTAAAAGCATAGTTTAACAAGGAGTTCATAGTTATAAAATTCCAAGTGGATGGGGCTAAAGAATATCTAGACCACCACCACCATTTAAATTAAGAAACTGAGGTCTCAAGAGTGACTTACTCATGGTCATTCAAGGCTACTGTCTCCAAACCTAATGCTCTCTTCTGCATCAAACCATATCACATTACCTTTTTTGAGTGGTCATCAAGAAGGAAGGGTATCTTTCAAAACAATTCAAATTGCTGCATTAAGATGACCATTTTCCTCATTAGAAAGATTAGATCACTGATCTGACAGGAAGGGACCTCAGATGCCATTTAGTTTAACCTCCTTATTCTACAGTTGCGGAAACTGAGGCCCTGGGAAGTTAAGTGATTTGCCCAAGGTCCACAGGTAGCAGAGAGAGAATATGAACCTAAAGTTGCTCCCAGAACCAGCCTTCTTTCCACACAGCCCCCTTAAGAATATAATGAATGAATGAAAAAGTATTTAAGTGCTAAGCACTATGGATACAAATGCAAAAGCAAAGATGGTCCCTGTCCCCAAGGAACTTACATTCCAATAAGGGGAGAAAATACACATACAGGGGAACTATTCCAGAAATGGAAGGGTCGAGGAAGAAGCACACACATAGACAAGAAAAGGCAACTGTAGAGGAGATTTGCAGAAAGAAGGGAATAAAATGAAGCCTGGTTAGAGTCTGCCTGAAACAGTGGGTCAGGTGAGGTACAAACCAATCAGAACAGCAGGGGCCCTATGGTAGAAGTTCCAGAGATAAAAGATTAAAACCTACAGGATATGGTCTCTGGTCTGGCAGCAAGATGGCTGGTAAGAAGATGCCCAGCCTAGGAAGTAGAGAGGAAAATTTAAAAAAAAAAAAAAGAACATTTGTAATGAAGCAGAACTAGACTCACAGCACACAGTTGGTATTCATCATGCTGTGACCCAAAGACTAAGAAAAGAACTTAAAAGTAGTCCTCAATTGTTCCCACACTCACCCTTCACCCTTCATCTTTTTCCTTTTTTTTTAAAACAACCATTATCCTCCCTCCTTTTGCAATCAGTTCAGAGTGGGAGACACACCGTCTTTTTCTCCTCCTGCCCTCATACAATTATGAGAAGGGTGGAGGTGGGGAGGGAATCTTTTATATATCCTAATTTCCAAGTTCTGCAATCTACTCAATTCCCATGAACTACTTCTCCATTCCACCTCAGCTATATATAAAATGCTCGTATCTATGATATTGACATCTCCCATAACTATTCTAATTCCATATCAGGAACTTCAAAATTCCTTTATCTGATCACAAACTTTTGTCATTTCATCTTTCCCTATGCTTACAATTCTTAATATTGTTTTTTGTTCTCACCAGAAACTGCAGCCCCTGGCCCTCTCAATGCTTTACCAGGCTATTACCCCTCCACTGGCTACATTCTCCTTTCCCAATCTCAACCTCTTAGCGAACCACTTCAATTCTCTCATCTACTTTTAAATCCCTTGCCCATTATCCTATCACTGATCACACTTTGTCAAACCACAACTCTGTATTACTCACCTCCTTCACTTCTATTCATTCATGTGCTGCTGAAGGAAAATGAAATCACAAAGCCATACTGATTGGGTTCACTATAAATTTATGTTATTAAATCTCAACTATGAGACAATCTTGCTTCTGCTTTCTAGTCAATTCTTTATCAAACTCACCACAATGGCTATTCCAAACCTCAAGACTTTTCAATCTTTCCACAGCATTCAGTTGAGAGCCTTGCCTCATACTTCACCAAAAACCGTTGACATCATTTGACAAGAGGTCCTTCTCACCTCAACTGAGTTCCTTTTCATATTGTTCCTCACTATCTCCTCTGCCACCAGTCTCTTATGAAGTGGTGGCTCTTCTCCGTACAAAGACAAACCTTCCCATGAGCACCCTTCATCCCATCTCTTACTGTCTTTTCCAACAGATTGCCCCCAGCATTATACACCCTTCTCTAGTCCTTATCTCTCCCAATCTAATGGCTCTTTCTGACCCCATACCCATGTCTCAACCATCCTCAAAAAACCCTCACTTGATCCTACCATCTCCACTATTGTCCTATATTTCTTCTTCTGGCTAAATTCCTTGAAAGTCTATTATATTTAGTGTCTCCACTTCCTCTCCTCTTACTCTTTTCTAAACCGTCTGAAATATGGCTTCTAAATTCATAATTCAATTCAAAGTGCTCTCCCCAAAGATACCAATGACCTACTAATTCTTAAATCTAATGGATTTTTCTTAATCTTCATCCATCTTGACCACTTTACGGGGGTTGACACTGTTTGACTACCCTTTCCTCCTACATAATCTCTGTTCTGGGCTTTCGTAACACTGATCCAATACCGTCCTCACACTGCTGAGTAACCTCTTCTCCTTGATAGTGTCTTCTCTCTAGTTTTTAGGACATCAAACTGCTCATTCTCAGTCTCCTCTGCCAAATCTTTATCCAGATCATGCCCTCCAACTGTAGATGTCCCACAGGGACATCTATACTATTTCACTTGGTGATCTCATCAGCTTCCATGGATTTAATTACTATCCCTATGCTGATGATTTTCCAATCGAACTATCCTGCCCCAACCTCTCTGCTAACCTCCAGTCCTGCATTTCTAACTGCCTTTCAAACATCTAAAACTAAATACGCAGTAGACATCTTCAACTAAAAATGCTCACAACTGAACTTATTATATTTCTCCCTAAAGGGGCAGCAAGGTGGCGCAGTGGATAGAGCACTGGCCCTGGATTCAAGAGGACCTGAGTTCAAATCTGGCCTCAGACACTTGACACTTACTAGCTGTGTGACCCTGGGCAAGTCACTTAACCCTCATTGCCCTGCAAAAAAAAAAAAAAAAAAAAATATTTCTCCCTAAAGTCTCCTCACCTCCCACCTTCTCTGTTATTGTAGAAAACAACACCATCCTCTGAGTCCCTCAGGCTCACAATCTAGCTGCCATCCTTGCCTCTTCACTATCTCCACCCCCCTCCCATATCCAATTTGTTGTCAAGGCCTGTCAATTTCACCTTTGCAACATGTCTCCTATATGCCCCCTTCTCTGACACTCCCACAATTCTGGCAAAGGCCTTGATTATTGCAATAGTCTGCTGGAGGGTATGCTTGCCTCAAGTCTCTCCCCACTCCAATCCATCCTCCGAGACTCAGCCACCAAAGTGATTTTTCTTAAGTACTGGTCCTAACCTGTCACTCAATAATATTGCTCAATAAAGTCACTCACCTACTTAATAAACTCTATTAGTTCCCTATCCTCTGTCTGGCATTCAAAGCCCTTCATAACCTAAGCCTTTTGTACCTTTTCAGTCTTCTTACACTTTTACTCCCTGCCATGCCACTTACTCTTTGATTCAGTAACACTGGTCTCCTGGCTGTTCTACAAACAAGATGATTCATCTCTTGCCTCTGGGCAATGCTCTCTCTCCTCATCTCCACTTACTGACTTCCCTGGTTCTCCTTAAGTCTCAACTAAAATTCTATCTTCTACAGGAAAGCTTTCTTAACCCTTAAATGTAGTGCACGCCTTCTTTTAATTATTTCCTCTTTATTATGGGCCCAGAACACCCCAGAAGTTCTCTGGGGTACATCAAAGAACCAGATCAGACTGAGCTAGCTCCAGGACCCCCACCCTTCATTCCAGTCTCCCTCACCCCTGGGGAAATAAATTTGGGTGTGAGAGATGGCTTGAGAGATCCACAGCCACCCCTCACCCAATTCCCCCACCCACCACCAATGGGGGATGGTAGTCCCTCAATAGAGGAACTTTCCACAGTCAGACCACTATCGGACCTCTATAAAAGTATCTGCCTGTCTCCTGCTTGAGGAGACTGGTATCTCAGAGCCATGCTATGTGCCATGCCTTCTCCCCATGAGAAGAAGTCCAAGGATTTTTCTCTTGGTTTCCCTTCCCCAGCCCCTAAATAAACTATTATCTTATTCTATTGGATTTGTGTGCAAGAGGGTGTGATTCTTTAAAGAGGAATTCCTAAGGACCCCACACCCCCCACCCTACTTCCCCACAACACTCTTTATCTGTTATACAGCTTATTTGTACGTTATTTGTTTATATGCTGTCTCCCCCATTAGATTATGAGCTCCTTTCCAGTGCTTAACATAGTGCTGGGCACATAGCAGGTACTTAATATCCAGTCCGATCGCTCCTTCTTAGTCTCCTTTGCTGGATCTTCCCCATGTATCATGTTGCCTAACTGGGCATGTACTCCAAGACTTTGTCCTGGGTTTTCTTTTCTTCTTTTCCAACACTCTTTCTCAATACTATCATCAACTCATATGGATTCTATTATCATCACTACAGAGATGATTTCTAGATCTACAGATCCAGTCCAATCTTTCTGCAGAGCTCCAATGCCAAAATATCAACAATCTTTTGGACATCTCAAACTAGATATTCCATAGGCATCTCACTCTCAACATATTCAAAACAGAATTCATTCTCTTTTACCCCAAACCCTCCCCTCTTCCAAACTTCCCTATTATCACTGAGGGCAAGACTATCCTCCTCACCTAAGTTGGTAACCCTGATATCATCCTCAACCACACACTCTCACTCACACCACACATGTAATCAGTTGCCAAATGCTATCATTTCTATCTTCACAGTATCTCTCCAATATCTCCTCTCCCTCACACAGCAGCCTAGTTAAGGCCCTCATACCCCTTCTTAGACTACTGCAACATCTTCCAATTGGTCTCCCTTCCTCAATTCTCATCCTATTCCAATCCATCCTCCAAAGAGCTGCCAAACTTATTTTTCTAAAGTGTAGGTCTGATCTTGTTAGCCCCTCTACTCAATTAACTCCAGCAGCTCCCTATCAAATCTAGAACCAAATATAGTGTCTTCTGATTAGTATATAAGGATCTTCACAACTTGGGCCCTTACTGCCTTTCCAGTCTTTTTACACTCTACTGCCCTCTATATATTCTACATGAATACTGGCCTCCTTGACGATTCTCACACACTCCATCTTCTGACTTGATGTCCCCCAGGCCTGTAACATTCTCCCTCCTCACATGGTAAGAAGAGCCTTTCTAAATATGTCAAAGAAAGATACATTCTTTGAAGGAAAAAAAGAAATCTAGAAAAAATTGAATAGTGCTCAGAGGAGGGAATATTAGTTATAAAATTTGTTTTTCTATGTACTTTTACTCAAAAGTTTAATTAACTGTTTAAAGACATTCAGTGAAAATACTGAAAAGCATGGATTTCCTGTTATGAAGCTCAAACATGTATGTAAAACACTATTTAAGGATTTATATTTAAGGAAAACTCAGATGCTTAGCTTTGAAAACAGAAATGATTAAGAATCCACTAACTAAACTTTCCTGCTCTGAACATTAACAGAAATTTGGTCTTCAGTCTTGAGAAATATATCTACTTATAATAAATAACAACTATACAAAATATGGAAACATTACAAAAAGTATCCCTTTGGTCCTCTAAAAGTAAAAAACCCAGGGCAAAAATCCACATGTGAAATGCTAATTCAAGTGACAGACACCTCTAGAAAATATATATATTTTTTTGTCGGGGTAATGGGGGTTAAGTGACTTGCTCAGGGTCACACAGCTAGTAAGTGTCAAGTGTCTAAGGCCAGATTTGAACTCAGGACCTCCTAAATCCAGGGCCAGTGCTTTATCCACTGCGCCACCTAGCTGCCCCCGAAAATCATTTTTGAGCTAGAAGGAACCTCCAAGATCATGTAGTCCAATGCCCTCATTTTACAGACAAGGAAAATAGGGCAGAGAAGGGCACAGGTCACACTTCAATAAGGACAGACCAGTGCCTGAACCTAGGTTTTTTTGATCCTGAGTCCCCAGGTGGTACAATGGATAAAGCACTGGGCCTAACACTGGGAACACCCAAGTTCCTAAAATTGAGGCCATTCACTGAGTTTCCTTTTCTCCTGTCTTCCACATCTCCTATCATTCAGATGTCTTCTGCCACTATCTCCTCATTCACATGATGAAGTGGACCTCCTCCTTACCAAAGCTAACCCCTCTACCAAGTGATAATCACAATTTACTGAGAACTAACTGATCCTCACCTATTCCCCATTCCCAGGCCAATGAATTGCCTGGGGCTGGCTGATCTTTGTCAATTCCAGACTCCATTTGTTTTATGGATCTCCCCCAAACAAACTATCCCTCCCAAAGATTCCCAAGCTTATACCCCGGACTTTAGGTTATTATGTAAAAAGGTTCATTTACATTAAGTAGTTTATCTGTGAGAAACTTACTTTTCCCAAAGGCAGTCTCATAGCTCCCTCAGTTCTGTTACCCCATATGAACCCTGTCCTCAGTCCCCATTTTAGGGTATTCCTAACATCTTGCTTTGTGATACTCCTCTGCCCCAATTAAAGACCACATTTCTGGGGCAGCTAGGTGGCACAGTGGATAGAGCACCGGCCCTGGAGTCAGGAGTACCTGAGTTCAAATCCGGCCTCACACACTTCACACTTACTAGCTGTGTGACCCTGGGCAAGTCACTTAACCCCAATTGCCTCACTAAAAAAAAAAAAAAAAAAGACCACATTTCTCCTATATTGATTGTTTCATTATTTTCCAGGTTGACACAAGTGATCCCATTCCATGCTGTCTTTTCTAATCTCTCCATCTACTGGATCATTTCCTACTGCCTACAAACATGCCATGTCTCCTTCATCCTGAAAAAAACTCTCACTTAATCTTCTATCCTCACCATCATCCTCTATCTCTTCTGTCCATTGTAGCTAAACTCAGGCAGTCTACAATAGGTGCCTCTACCTTCTCTCCTTTCACTCTTTTCTTGGCCCCTTACAATTCAGCTTCCAACTATGTTGTTCTATTGAACTGCTCTCTCCAAAGTTATCAGTGATCCCTTAGCAGCCAAATTCAATGGCTTTTCTCAATCCTCATTCTCCTTAATCTTTCTGCAGCCTCTGACACTACTGATCTCTAAGTTTTCAGAACACCGTTATTTCCTGGTTCTCCTCCTACTTATCTGACCACTCTCTCAGTCTCTTTTGTTAGATCCTCATCCAGATCATGCCCTTTAACCACAGGTATTCCCATTCTGGGCCGACTTCACTTTTTACTCTCCACTACTTCACTTGGTGATTTCATCAGCTCCCACAATTTTATGACAATCTTTATTCTGAAACTTCTCAAATCTACCTATTCTGCTCCAATTCCTCTGTTAACCTCCAATCTTGCATCTCCATCTGACTTTCAGCCATCTCCAACTAGACATCTCCAAAATAGAACTCATCATCTTTTTCCTTAAACGCTCCCCAGTTTCTACCTTAATAAATACCTTAATAATACCAATATCAGAATACCCTCCCAGTTCCTCAAGGTTGCAACCTAAGAATTGTTTTAGACCCCCCCCCCCCCCCGCACCTCCCCCCCACACACACACAACCTGTTCCCACCCAATCCGTCGATTTCATTTTTGCAACATCTCATATGCTCCCTTTTCTACTTTGAAGCTGCTAGTGCAGACCCTCATCATCTCATTTCTTGATTATTACAATAGCCTGCTCGTGGGTCTGCCTGCTTCAAGTCTCTCCCTACTCCAATCCATTCTCCATTCAATCACCAAAGTGATTTTTCTTAAGAACAGGTCCTGCCATGTCACTCAGCAAAGTCACTCACCAACTTGATAAAGTCCATTGGTTCCCTATTATCTCCAGCATCAAATATAAAATCCTCAATTTGGCCCTTAATAACCTAATCCCGGGGCAGCTAGGTGGCGCAGTGGATAGAGCACTGGCCCTGGATTCAGGAGGACCTGAGTTCAAATTCGGCCTCAAACACTTGACACTTACTAGCTGTGTGACCCTGGGCAAGTCACTTAACCCCAACTGCCTCACTAAAAAAAAGGAAAAAAGGGGAAAATAACCTAATTCCCTCCTACCTTTTCAGTCTTCTTACACTTTACTTCCTGCCATGTACTCTTTGATCCAGCAACACAGGTTTCCAGGTTGTTCCATAAATAAGACAGCCTATTCTTGCCTCTGGGTGTTTTCTCTAACTCCCTCATGCCTGGAATGCTCTCTGAATCTCTATCTACAAATTTCCCTGGCTCCAAGTCCCAACTAAAAATCCATCTTTTACATCTTTTTCCCCAATCCCTCTTAATACTAGTGCATTCCTTCTGTTAATTATTTACTGTTTGTATTTATTTGTGAGCTGTCTTCCCCATTAGATTGTAAGCTCCTGGAGGGAAGAGACTATTTGTCTCTATTTTGCCTCTATTTGTTTCCCCAGTGCCTGGGATATAGTAGGTCCTTAATAAATACCGACTGAGTTCAAATCTGCCTTAGTTTCCCCAACTGTAAAATGGGAATAATAAGTTCGCCTACCTCCCACTGTTATTGTGAGGATCAATTGCATAATATTTGTACTTAGCACAGTGCACAGCACATAGTAGGTGCTTAATAAATCTGTTTCCTTCTTTCCACTATGCTATGCTAAATCAACTATTCAGTTACAAATGAGATATAATATGAGCTATTAATTTCTGCCACTTAATATAAGCAAAATTTAAACACTGTTAGGAAAAGAGATTGATTTAATCTCCAGATTCTTAAAATATCCAGATTTTATGTTCTGATAATTTCCCCCCAAAAAAAACCAGACTAACTTAGATTTTTCTCACTGTAAAGATTAGAGTGTACTTGTAATACTTTTATAATAGGTCCCTCATGTCCCTATGCTATTACAACTTGACTGTGACTATCTGAATTATAAATATCATAACTTTTATCAGTTCACAATGAAATGCTAGCCTCTGTGGAATTTGTGCACCTTAAAATGCTACAAATATAAAAGTAAACCCTTTTCATTCTTCAGTAGGAAACATAATCTTTTTTAAAATCAAAAAGAATTATGCTTTATTTAAAGTTCACAAGGAATCCATAAGACTCTGTAACAAAGAAAAAAATTAAATACCTAAATTGCAAACTTAAAATTTTGAATTCCTCTTGGAATACTCCCAAAGGGAAAGGATTAAGAATATAGCCATAGGCACACCCATGTAATTTATGTCAAAAGTAAACTACAGACACATAATAAGATCTGCTAAACCTCCTATCTGAGCCTGTTACTGAAACACTGGAAAATAAATTTAGCATTTGGGCCCCTGTGGCCTTTGATAAAGAGGATTTTGTACCTTCCATACTTGAAAGCTGTGCTCACCAGAACTTGCAATCTGTTTAGTTTATGTATGCCTGCTCAGAGATTTGCCTGAGGCTTTTTTTAGTTACAACTCTAATAATATTCAAATGTATTTAATTTGCTTTAAGAAAAACTTTCATGAAGTATATAAAATGTTTATCATTTACTCCAGACTCTTCTTGATAAATGTGAAGAATTCCCAATACTTTCCTTAATAACCAGTGGGGACCTTTTGTAGAAGGATGTGAAGGGTATAAAATAAGCCTTTCTTTCATTTGCTATTTGTCAAACTATAAATTACATTGATTTAAACACCTAAAATGACCTTATAGGTATCTCATTTTCTTGAAGATGAACAGTATGAAGGACTGTGATGAAATAGTAGTTCTTAATTAAGAGGAAAAATCTATAGCCAAACTAAATAGTTTTTTAAAGTCTCTAGTACACTCCATTTTAGTGTCTTCAGATTCTCAGGTACTAGAAGGACTCCATGACAAAAAATTATCACAAGATTCTAAGTAACTAGTCTTGGTAGTACAAGTATTTTGAGTGCAAAGAGGTCTCAACTGCCTAAGGAAACTAATAAAGAATACTGCTTAACAGGGGGCAGCTAGGTGGCACAGTGGATAAAGCACCAGCCCTGGATTCAGGAGGACCTGACTTCAAATCTGACCTCAGACACTTGACACTTATAGCTGTGTGACCTTGGGCAAGTCACTTAACCCTCACTGCCCTGCAAAAAAAAAAAATACTACTTAACAGCAAACACTCCAGGCACAATTAAAATGGGGGAGCAAGTTCTCAAGTTCTACAAAGCAACAAATGTCTAGGACAGAGTAATAGAAAAGACCCTATCCAATTACAAGTAGGAGCAGATATTTCTAACCTGCAATTTGAACTATAATAAAAATTGTACAAGATAACTTACATAGATTTCCATTAATAATCTCTAAGGTCGGGGCAGCTAGGTGGCTCAATGGATAGAGCTCTGGCCCTGGATTCAGGAGAAGCTGAGTTCAAATCCGGCCTCAGACACTTAACACTTACTAGGCGTGGGACCCTGAGCAAGTCACTTAACCCCAACTGCCTCACCAAAAATAATAATAATAATAATAATAATAATAATAACCTCTAAGGTCACTTTCAGATCTAAAATGTTATCCTATGATGTGTTCTCTGCTTGTTTTCCAGGACAAGTCCAAGAAGCGAGTACCCTCACAGAGCTACTGTTCTTTCTTCCCATTAAAACAAATTTTCTACAACTGTCCATCCATACGTACCCTTATTTATTATACGGACCTTTCAGGTCCAAACAAATTCAACTATGTGGCAAAGGGCCTAGAGTTAAACTGCTTGCAAATTTATTTTTTTTTAAAGGTGACACTGGAAAAGTCTGTGGCTTTTCATCCAAAAATTTCTGATATACACTGAACTGTCAGTATGACAGCAAATCTCAAACCACAAAAAATGTCTATGACATTAAAATAATATTCAAATAAATAATTCCTGATGGGGTGAAAAACTGAAACAACCGTTAAAACAATGACCATAAAAAGGAGAAAGATCAAAAAAACAAACAAAAAACCAAGGTCTTAAGGGTAAACAAATGGGCTAAACTAAGCTAGTTCAATATCCCAACTGCCTTTGAAAAGCATGGGTTTTCCTAAGGCATACTTCTTTCTTGAAATATATCCACCACTTCCTTTCATCTCTTCAGGGTCACTAAGCAACTTTTTTTAAACAACTCCGTTTCCTACTCTAAATCCTTTCACTCGCCATGCTCTTCTCCGTACTCCCTCCCCCCCCAAAAAAAAACCCACATTATTTTAAGTGTGTCATTTTGTTCCATGACTCTCTTCCATTCTCTAAATATCAAATACTGATAAAAGCAACACTAAAGTGTTCCCAAAGCATCCGGTAGTTTTACAGTGGAAAGATAAAGCACGTATTGAAGGTGGAAAAAGGGGGTACCAAATGAAGGTTCAAGACCTCTACAAGTTTATTTTTTTTAATTCCAATGATGGAGAAACACCTGTCCCCTGTAAATTTTCCATTACCATCGCTGTAGCATGAGATAGTTAATTGCACTTGATCTCTACCATCTTTCACCCTTGTCTGTTTCAACTCGAGGGATGCAACTAGTGTCTGGGAAAACCCACAGCCCGGCAAGGGATCCCAGTGCAAAGAACAGAGGCTCTTAAGTTCTGGAAGTGACCACTGTCCCTAAAACCGTGCCGACGGCTGCCCCGAAAAGGCTCCAGGCTGGAGTCACCGCAGGAGCCCCCTCCTCCTGCAGCCCGGTCTGAAGGAGGCCTAGCGGGAAGCCCCGCGCAGGGGCTCGGGACCTAGACCACCCCCGCAACACACAACACCCCGGAGGCGGAGGCAGGGTGGGGGAGGTGCTAGAGCCCACGCCTACGCCCCGCCCCGCTCCCCCGGGGCTCCGAGAAAGAAACCGTCCCCGCGAGAAGGCCGCGTGGCCGCCGCCGTGGGCCAAGAGCGGGCCGGACCGTGGGGGAGGGGACGGCAGAGAAGCCGGGCGGTGACTGACGAAAGGCCGGGGACAGCGGAGGGGCGGGAGGGTGAGGAGGGAGCACGTGCACATCCCCGAGCCAGGACCCCTTCGGAGGCGGACCGGGTCCGTCACATACTCACTGCCGCAGCTGCGACCAGGAAGCACCAACCAGGAACCGAAACGCTTAGAGGAACGGGGAGGGCGGGGACAAATTCACGGGGGAGGAGCCTCGCGCACGTATTACGGCTCAGGAGACGTACTTCCGGGGGGGGGGAAAAACCATTTTCCGCGCATGCGTAGAGTTGTGTGTGTTTCTCTCACCCCTTCAAACTCATGCCTCCCTTACCCCCCATTTTCCACCCTCCCGATCTCTGTCCCCTTTTCCTTTTCGTTTTTCTTGACTCCTAGAGTTTCTTCGCCCCAGAGCCTAAGGGGTCTCAGGAGACGCTGTCAGCGAGACAGTCTCCGAAAGCCCTTGAGTGGGAGGAGTAGGCAGCCATCATTGTTGCGTGTGGCAAAGGGGACCTGAGTTCTCGGGACTGAGATTGAGGTTGGGAGTAGCGGGAGAAATGGGAGAGTGGCGAGGCTTCCACAAACAACTACAATTCCCATGATGCCCCGAGGACAAGCCCTGCGTGGCCTCCCACTCCACTCCCTCAGTGCTGCTTGAAGGCTCCCTAACCTATAGTGGCCCTTAGACCTTGGCGGAGAAGGAGTTGGTCTAGGATCCCAGTGAAAGAAACGTCAACTTTTCAGGTCGTTCTATCATCGGCCAGTGGTCCCAGACCATGGAGAGGGGGTGCCTTTGGCTTTTAAGACCCCTAATTAGCGAGAGCGCTTTTGACGATTTGGGCCCCTTTTGAAGTTCTACTCAAGTAGTAGAGGAATCCTACATAATATTTCTTAATATTTAAAGTTTAATGATAATAATTAAACCTTAAAATAATATTTAATCGAACTATAACTATCAAACCTTAAAGTGTTAAATTGTGAATTGAATGAGTGTCCAACTGCCTCATTCACCTGCCTGGAACCAGATGTGACTTTATACTATTAAATTCAATCAATCAATAAACATTTATCAGTGTTTACTATGGCTGGCCTGGCCTGGCACTATGCTAAGCACAAAAAAGGCAAAAGACAGTCTCCAACCTCAAAGAGCTTAAAATCTAATAAGAACGCACAAACAAATGTATGCAAAGTAAGCTACATATAGGATAAATAGGACAATTAAAAGAAGGAATGCACTAAAATTAAGAGGGGTTGGGAAGACTTTCAGTAAAAGAAGGGATTGCAGTTGGGATTTAAAGGAAGCTAGGTCTGTAAAGGTCAGCCTGGCAACTAGATTACAGGGCTTGGAATCAGGAAGACTCATCTTCATAAGTTTAAAACTGGTCTCAGGGGGCAGCTAGATGGCACAATGGATAAGGCATCGGCCCTGGATTCAGGAGTACCTGAGTTCAAATCCGAACTCCGACACTTAACACTTACTAGCTGTGTGACCCTGGACAAGTCACTTAACCCCAATTGTCCCACCAAAAAAAAAAACCTGGTCTCAGATGCTTAGTAGCTATGTGATTCTGGGCAAGTCACTTCACCCTTTTTGCCTCAGTTTCCTCATGTGTAAAATGAACTGGAAAAGGAAATAGCAAATGAATCCAGTCTCTTTGCCAAGAAAATCCCAAAAATAAGGTCAGAAAGAGTGGGACACAACTGAAAAACAACAAGGGAGGCCAGTAGGCAGAGAGAAAAAATTCTAGAGATCACTTAAGTCTCCTACCATCAGTCAGAAATATATAGAATGACCTTATTCAATTCAACAAGCACTTAAGTACCTACTATCTTCCTTGCACCAGAGCTAGGAGCTGGTATTACAAACAAACAAGCAAGCAAAAAACATTCCCTGCCCAACAAGAAGCTGGTAGTCTGTTGGAAAACTAAGCAAATAAGCATTTCTTAAGAGACTAGGGATGTGCTGGGCACTACAAAAGGCACTGAGTATCCAAGAACAAAAGCCAACCAGTCCCTTGCCCTCAAGGACTTCATGTTCCAACTGGGGGAAAGTACTTACACAGGCATATACAAAACACTGATATATGTAAAATAGATACATGTATATAGTAAAATCAAAATAAAGACAAAGTAACTTCTGGGGGAAGGCACCAGTGATAGAATCATAATAGAGATAAGGCTTCCATAGGAGGTGGTATGAACTTTGAAGAAAGCTAGGGATTCTCAGAGGTAGAAGTAAAGAGGAGGTACATTTCTAGCTTAAAGGACAACTTTTGTGCAGACAGGGTTGGAGATTGAATGCTATATTAGAGACCAGTTTCAGTAGAGACCAGCAGGCCAGTTTCAGTAGAATTGGGAATTCAAAGAGTAATCTACGATATCCTGAAAAGGTAGGCTGGACCCAGATGATATGGGGTTTTAAAGACAAGCAAGAGTTTGTGTTTTATCCTAGAAGCAAAAAAGAGAAGGGGAGTGATATGGTCATACCTTCCTTTTAAAATTTTAGCAACAATGTGGAGGATGGATTGGAAAGGGGGGAAATTGAAGGTAACACCAATATTGTTTTAAGAACTACTTTGAGTGAATGTCATTTTGACTATTATAAATACCCAAATTAGTTACAAAGGACATATGAAGAAGGATGCTATTTGCATCCAAAGAAAGAACTGATAAAAAGAAATATGAGGGCAGCTAGGTGGCGCAGTGGATAAAGCACCGGCCCTGGGATTCAGGAGTACCTGAGTTCAAATCTGGCCTCAGACACTTAACACTTACTAGCTGTGTGACCCTGGGCAAGTCACTTAACCCCAACTGCCTTACCGAAAAAAAAAAAAAGAAATATGTATAGAATAATTTTACATGCATATATATTTACATACACATGTATATATATACATGTATATATTTGTGTCTAATGATAGCCATGGGGGGGAAGGAGGGAAGAAAAAAAAGGGGAAAAATTGACAAGATAACTTTGTTATATAAAAGGAATAGCAAGTAGTACATGATAGATTTGCAGTTTCATGTGCAATCGTCTTTGTTTATTATACTATGGTAAAGAATGGCTTGTTTTATCCCATAAATTAAAAATAAAATTATAAATAATTTTTGAAAAGGACCTATTTGTACAAAAATATACAGTCTCTATAACAGCCTCTTTATCATGGTTAAGAATTGGAAATTGAACATGTCATGGGGTGCAGAGCACCCCAGAAGTTCTTTGGGGCACAATCAAGGAACCTTCTCCTAGAGAAATTAAACCAGAGGACAGATAAAGCCTAGAGAGATAAACTGAACTGGTCTCCCTTACCCTGGGGAGATAAATTTGGGTGTGGCTGCGGCCTTTGTGTCCTGAAGATAGGTCTGTAGCCACCCCTCACCCAATTCCTCTAGTCATTACCAGTGGGGGATGGTCCTCCACTCCTCACCCAATTCCCCCAGCTACCACCAGTGGGGGATGGTCCTCCCTTACTAAAGGAACTTTCCACAATCAAATGGTGACCCCTCCCCCCATCAGTCTTCTATAAAAGTACCTGCCAGATTTGGTACCTCTGAGCCATGTGCTTTGTGCCTATCTCCCCATGAGAAGTCCAAGGATTTCTTTTATGGTTTCCCTCCCCCCCACCCTTCCCTTCCCTTGCTCCTAAATAAACTACCACCTTATTCTAACTACTTTTTGTGTGCAAGAGGGTGTAATTCTTTAAAGAGGAATTCCCAAGAACCCCAACTCCTACCCCAACCCCGTACCCCACTTCCCCCCATATCAAAGAGATGCCCATCAACTGGGGAATGACTGAACAAGCTGTGGTATATGGTTATAATGAAATATTACTGTCCTATAAGAAATGACAAGCAGGATGATTTTAGAAAAACCAGGAAGGACTTACATGAACTGATGCAAAGTGAAGTGAGAAGAACCAGAAGAACATTGTTCATAGTATCAGCAATATTGTAAGATGAAGAATTGTGAATGACTTAGCTATTCTCAGCAATACAATGATCCAAGAACAATCCCAAAGAACTAATGATAAAGCACACTATTCATCTCTAGAAAAAGAACGCATACTATCTGATTATGGACTGAAGTAAGCTATTTTTCACTTTGTTTCTTTTTTATTCAAGTTTTCTTGTATAAAATGACGAATATGGAAATGTTTTACATGATTGCATGTGTATAACCTATAACTGATTGCTCACTCTCTCAGGGAGGGAAGAAGAGAGGAAGGGAGGATAGAATTTGGAACTCAAAACAAAAAAAAATGCTAAAATATTGTTTTAACATCTAATTGTGGAACAAATAAAATATATATTGGGGGACGGAATAATTAGGAGACTACTGCAATCGTCCTAGTGAAAGGTGATAAGGACCTAGACTAGGGTAGTGGCCCTGTGAGTGGAGAAAAAGAATAGACGTAAGAAATTGGCAAGACTTCTCAACTGATTGATTGGATGTGAAGGAAAGGGAAAAGACAAAGATGACTCTGAGGCTGTGAGCTTGGGTGACAGTAATTCCCTCAACAGAAACCGAGAAGTTAGGAAGAAGAAAAGATTCTGGAAGAAAATTAATGAGTTCTGTTTTTGACATGTTTGGCTTGAAATGCCTATGTGACATCCAGTTTGAGTTGTCCAAAAGACAGTTAGAAATGTGGGACTGGGGTTCAGGAGAAAAATGTGCTGGATATATAAATCTGCATAGAATGAATGAATTTTTAAATGCATTTATTAAGCACTATATGGTACTATATTGTAGAAGTACAGAGATGGAAAAACAAAAAGAGAGACTCTGCCCTCAATGATCTTAGATTTTAACAAGGGAAAACAACACATATAGGAGAGTCTTGATGATTTGACTTGGAAGTCACTGGGATGGTGAGGGGAACCACAAGTCAATTGATTGACACTCCCTTTGGAAAAATATGAGGTAAAAAGTTAGCTTTTGGACATAGTGAAATTAAGATGCCTATGGGATATACAGAAAAGGATATCTAACAGGTAGTTAGAGATGGGAGAAGTGGAGCTTAGGAGACAGATGAGGACTGAATATGTAGATTTGTGAGTCATCTTCATAGGAGATAATGAGATCACTACAAGGGAATATATAGGGAAAGAAAGGGAATCAGGATGGAACCCCAAGTTATACCTGCCCACAGTGGGTGCACACACTCATATACACACATACACACCATTAACATGGACTCTGTAATGACTATATGTTAGAACTTCCCTTCTTCACAGGGGAGCAGGACAGTGGAGTTACACAACAAACCAGGATTTCTGAGCCTCAAAGGTGCCTGACAAGCCAGTGATCCTTTTTGAGTGAACTCTAGCCAAATGTGGAGATGCCTGTATCTGCCAGAAACCAGAGAACCATCCTTGATCAGCTCAGAGGCAACCTTGAGCAGGAGCTGCAGACTTAAAACCTTGCTCAGGACTTTCTAAACATCCTCTTCATCTTGTTTATACTGGAGCCTTGGACTCTATTATGTCAACGCACCAAGAAGTCAGTGGCCCTGTCCCCGGAATTCTCCCCTTCTCATGTCTGGAACTCTCCATCCATAATACACCATCTTCCCTCCCCAAATCAGCCCGTTCCCCACCTTCTGTTGTTAGAAAAGTATATAAACTACCTCCTTGTCTTCTCTAAATTGAGCTGGTTCCATATTAGGTGATCTACTCCACATAACCATGTTGTAACTGCTTAATAAAGATCATTCTTGACTTTTATAGGCACTGCCTCCCTCCAGTTTTCTTCCCATGGGAAAGAGGAGTTTGGGTTGATCTGTGCACCCTTTGGGAAAGAGGGATGGATCCAGGTCCCATAGGGTTTGTGCCTCAGTTTACAACACACACACACACACACACACACACACACACACACACTTTGTGTTTTGGTCTCTCCCAGTCCCTAGTTCCTTTCTGCAGAAGAGAGCCCTCGTTATGGAACCCCTAGTAATTACAAAAATTCCAAAAACAGGAAGAGCCTAACAAGCAAATTGAATGAACCAAGAAGTAAATGTCCCCTCTCCACCCTCTAAGGAAATGGTATTAATGAATGGCTATCAAACCAGCATAAGGGAATTTGGACAACAAAAGAAAGATTTTTTCCAGAAAGTATCAAAAAGATGGAGAATGGGTAGGAATAAGGGTATGGAAGAAGTAAGTCCTGGCCTTGAATAGGAATGAAATTATTAAGAAGACTATAATATGCTTTTAATGAACATAATAAAACATTAAAATGATTCGAACCTTATTATAGTGGGAGCTTGTTACAGTGTTCAGAGAACAAAACATTGTTTTGATTTTTTACACAATCAACAAGCATTTATTAAGCACTTTCTATGTCCTGGGCACTGCACTAGGTATTTAAAATGTGTGAGAAATAATTATTAATAATCAGTATCTTGGGGGACCCAGTGATCTCCCCTTCCTTCTTAGTCCTTTCTACCCTCCCTACTCCAAAGGCAAGTTATTCTTGAAAGCAAGATTTATGTGGGTCAGGGAAACTAGGATAAAGCACTGGCCCTGGATTCAGGAGGACCTGAGTTCAAACCCAACCCCAGACACTTGACACTTACTAGCTGTGTGACCCAGGGCAAGTTACTTAACCCTCATTGCCCCCCACACACGAAAAAATCATCTGAGTCAAACCCAACCCAAGTTTACAGAGGAGTCTTGGATGGAGACAGATCCTTTTGTCTAGATAGCTAAAGGACTTTACTGATGAGATTTGGTCTGCACAATCACACCAATTTGGAAACTATTTTGCTCTGATCATCTTGGGTAGGGTGTCTTACATTCTTTCTCTGATGTCATTCTTACCAAGAGTTAAGTGACCTGAATCATGGATCCCCAGATTTCATTTTAATATAACACACCTCCAAATCATGTCAATGATTAGATTAGATTAGGTTGGATTAGATTAGATCAGATCAGATCAGATCAGATCAGATCAGATCAGATCAGATCAGATCAGATTAGATTAGATTAGATTAGATTAGATTAGATTAGATTAGATTTCTGTGTGATGGGCCTCCTACAGTTAGAAGGGTATATAAACTGAGAACCCACTGCCATTAGAGGTTTTTGGTCTGGGAGAGATGACCAAATGGCCATGCTTTTATTAACAACCTGCTGACCTATTAATAAAATGATTAAATTGCCCAGAAACTATGTCTCATTTTTTTTGTTTTGTGAGGCACTTGGGTTTAAGTGACTTGCCCAGGGTCACAGAGCTAGTAAGTGTTAAGTTTCTGAGGCCGGATTTGAACTCAGGTCCTCCTGACTCCAGGGCCGGTGCCCTATCCACTGTGCCACCTAGCTGCCCCCTCATGTTTTTTGTTTTTTTGGTTTTTTTAGGCAATGGGGGTTAAGTGACTTGCCCAGAGTCACACAGCTAGTAAGTGTCAAGTATCTGAGGCCGGATTTGAACTCAGGTACTCCTGAATCCAGGGCCGGTGCTTTAACCACTGCGCCATCTAGCTGCCCCCCCCTCATGTTTTTAATTGTCACAGATGCAAATACAAAAATGAAAAAATCCCTGCCCTTAAGAAGCTTACAACCTAGCAAGAGGGAGACAAGTATATATGTGTGTGTGCACTTGCACACATGTCCTGGAGTTTATTGAGCTGAGAAATGACATGATAGGACCTAAGTTATAGGAAAATCACTGTTGCAGTTGTCTGGAGGGCATATTTGAATAGGAAAAGATTTGAATCAAAGAGATCAATGAGGAAACTATTGCAATAATCTAGACTCTTGTTTAAGAAGATTTGAACTATGGTTGTCCATCTTCAGTTAGAAGGTAGAGATTTGGTAACAGCTATGAGAGACATTATATAGGTAAAATGACTAGGTTTAACAACTGATTGTGAAGAAGAGCAATAGTTCAACAATGTCATGGAGGTTTTGAACCTGGACTATCTAAGTACCTGGAAGGAAGGTGCTGCCATCAACAAGAATAAATAAGTTGAAAAAAGGGATGGGTTGGAGCTTAGAGGTGGAATCAAGAGAACGTGTTCTTTGGGGGTCATTTTTAGTTTCAGATGCCTACAAGGAGATCCAATTCAAACTGTCCAATAATCAATGATGAGACTTAAGTTCAGCAGAAAGACCAGGTCTTGATATATAGATTTGAAAGTCATAAAGATAGAGATGATAATTAAGCCCAAGTGAATTAGTGAGGTTATTGAAGAAAGTACAGAAAAAGAAGAGAAACTAGAACAAAATGTTTGTGGGGTATATACCCACTAGTAAGGAGCATGATAGGATGATGATCCAACAAAGATGACCAGAAAGGAGCAATAAGACACAGAAGTGTCATAATACACATAGGAAAGAGTGTCCAAGAGGAGAGAGTACTCAACAGTGTCAAATACTGCAAAGAGGTAAAGAAGAAATAGGAGCACAGGAAATGCTATTAGATTTGGCAATTAGGAGGGCACTGGTAACTTTGGGGAGAGCAGTTCTATTTTAGTGATGAAATCAAAAGCAAGTTTGGAAACGATCAAGAAAAGAATGAGAAAACATGAAGTGGAATACATGAGTCTAAGTAATTTTGGCTGAGAAAGGAAGGGGAGATATACTATAATCACTTGAGAAGATAGTAGGGTAAAGAGAAGGTTTGGTTTTTTTTTAAGGATGGGGCAAATCTGGGCATGTTTGTAGGCCACAGGGAAAGAATCAATAGACATAGATTGAATAAAAGGAGGGGTGGGAAGTAGGAAGGTGATTGCAGAGGCATAGAAGGAAGATACATGGCATGGAATCAGGGTACATGTAGCTGGGTTGGCCATGACTAAGGAAAGGACCATCTCTTTATCAAAGTAAAGAATGAAGATAATTTCATGAAGCTGTATGATATTAGAGAAGAGAGGACTCATTGAATGACTTTTTTTCTCAGTAAAATATGAAACAAAGTCCTTAGTTTTGAGGGGAGGTGGTTTAAGAAGAAAATATAAGATTAGGAGAAGGTACTGTTGAGATTAGGAAAGAGAATCATTTAGGGAGGAGTAAAAGGATTGCATTAGTGCAGTGTCCTTTGTTTTTTGTTTTGTTTTACTAACTATAGCAAGTGTTTTTAAATTTTGGCTCCTTTTTTCCTGACTCCATTTCCTTTGATTTCTCAACACAGAACTTTGTCTTCTGTCAGGCTAGCCTCCATACTTGGCCAAACATAATGCTCATACTTCCCTCTAATGCCTGTACCTGCTGTCTGCCTCTGCCTTCTCCCATCCTGCTGGCATTACACTTTCTGTTTTATCAAAAAGGTCCCCTATCATTCAAGCACCATTTCAAATTTCATCTTGCTTGAAGCAAATTTGGCTTTGAATCAAATTGTTTTGTCCAAAAACAATATTATCTCATTGTTTCTTTGCCTAAATACTCACATCTCTAAAAATGAGTATTCACTAATATGTATTTCTAGATCTAGCATTCTGTAACTTTATAATGCCAACCCACATTCACAGGCTCGTAAACTTAAAATTAAAAGGGATTTTAGATATCAGATATTGCAAAGAAACTTGGATCCAAAAGAATCATGTAACTTTTCCAAAGACACACTTGTATCAGACCCTGAATTCAAATCTAGGTCCTCTGATTCTGGAGCCATAATTTCCACTGCCCTTCTTGCACCAAATCCATTATTCTTTTCATGATACAAAGTTGATATATCTTTTCCCTGAACCATTAATCTTATTCTCTTTTCTAATCTGTTTCATGTGTACAAGGCATGCCTCTTCAAAAAGATTATAAGATCCTGGGGCAGCTAGGTGGTGCAGTGGATAGAGCACTGGCCCTGGATTCAGGAGGATCTGAGTTCAAATCCAGCCTCAGACACTTAACACTTTACTAGTTGTGTGACTTTGGGAAAGTCACTTAACCCCAACTGCCTCACCAAAAAAAAAAAGAAAGAAAAGATTATAAGCTCCTGGAGGTCGGGGATATAATATGTACCTTCTTCTATTTTAGAATCCATTAGAATAGCCAGACAATGATATATACATATAAAGCATTCAATAAATAATTATTGATTTACCTGGAAGGTATTTTGTAATTGATAGTTTTCAGGAATCTAAACATTTGGCTGCTTGATCTGGAATGCTTATTCTGTAATAATATTTGAATGCAGTATAAGAAAAGCAATGAATATGTTTATAACAATACTTTTGTAGCAGTAAAGAACTGGGAGCAAAGTAGATGTCCTTCTATTAGGGAATGGCTAGATAAATTGTGGTACATTAATATAATGAAATATTCCTGTACTGTAAGAAACAATGAACATGATAAATACAGAGAAGCATGGGGGGAAAACCTTAAATGAACTAATGCAAAGTGAAGTAAGCAAAACCAAGAAATCAATAACCACAATGATGAAAACAATGTAAATGTAAGGGACAATCACAAAAAGATAAAAAATGAAAGTTGAAAAATTACAAACAAACATGATTTCATAGAAAGCATATGAAAAGGGGGCAGCTAGGTGACGCAGTGGATAGAGCACCAGCCCTGAATTCAGGAGGACCTGAGTTCAAATCTGGCGTCAGACACTTGACACTTACTAACTGTGTGACCCTGGGCAACTCAACCCTCATTGCCCCACAAAAAAGAAAAAAGAAAGACACCTTCCTCTACTGTTTTGCAAAGGTATGGGGTCCATGGGTATGGAACATGACATATATGGTCAGATTTTTAAAAGGAAAAAAACCCCTTATGTTGGTTTTTTCTTCTTCTATTTTTCTTTTAAAAGTTTTGTTTGTTGTGTGGGATGGATATCAAAAAGAAAGAGGAGTAATGATATGGGAAAACATGCAATATAAGAACAAAATATGAACAAAAAAATTTAAGACAAACAGTGGTGTAGTGGACAGGAAGCTGGCTTTGAAGCCAGGAAGATCTTGGTTCATTTCCCACCTCTGCCATATACTGGCTCTGTGACCCTAGGCAAGTCATCTACCTCTCAGTGCTCTATGAACTTTTCTAAGATTTAAGTTTCAGAGAAGGTGCCCACATTCAAGGGTAAAAGGAGTTTCCTTGGGGCAGCTAGGTGGCAAAGTGGATAAATCACTGGCCCTGGAGTCAGGAGGACCTGAGTTCAAATCCGGTCTCAGACACTTGACACTTACTAACTGTGTGACCCTGGGCAACTCAACCCTCATTGCCCCACAAAAAAGAAAAAAGAAAGACACCTTCCTCTACTGTTTTGTAAAGGTATGGGGTCCATGGGTGTGTGTATATATATACTTTCCTCATCAGAGTTCTGTAAAGAATTAATTGTTATTTGAGGTTTTTATGACCCCATCTTTTGGCTAGAATTAAAAAACAACAACCCTGGGCTCCGCAAATTGCACGGTGCTCCACCCACTGGTTGTAGCCATCGCCATGGCACTGGCACCTCATGTCATCACCACTCACCGAAGCCTACATGGGCCTAGCAAAATTATAATGATTGGAAGCCTAGTGAGGGCAGTCATGTGACTATCAGAGCGGCCAGCCAATTGGCTGGGGGCTGTGTGTGGTCAGCCTGGGGTCTGCTGGGAAGAAGGGAGGCTTTCTGCCATTCTAGCATGAAGCTGGAGGCTGCTGTGTGTTCTCAGCTGATTCCTGGGCAGTGGTGTTGTTCAGGTTGTATAATTTCCCTTTCCCCATTTTATTTCCTTTCCCTTGATCCTATTGATCCTGTTTGTGTTTTTTTTTTAAAGTTCGTTTTTGTTAAATAAATCCTGCTCTGTTTTGAGGGAGGCTGTCGGTCTCATTCCTTGCTCCAATATTGCGGCGAGTCACCTAGCTAACACTCCCCAATTAAAAATTTGTCCCTATGGTTTCCAATACCAATGAAATCATTATCCACTCCTTATCTCTAGAAACTAGCATGATGGCTTAATAGGTTGCTCTATTAAAATTATATTTAATACATATATTCTATTAAATTAAATAATTGCTCTATTAAATTTATTGAATCATCAAATATAATAGCTGGAAGATACTTTACTGATCACCTAGTACAATCCTTTCATTATACAAATGAGGGAAGTATGACAGTGATTTACCCAAAATTGTACAGCTTGTTACTTAAGTCCAAAGATGCATTAGAGCTGAGGCCTTATGACTTTTTGTCTAGTACTCTTTTATTTCATTAAAAAAAAAATTGTTGGGTTAAGAAGAAGAAAAAAAAATTGGCTAAGCAAATTATCCAGTTGTCCTCTCCCACCTGGCACTGGGATGGTAGAGCTTGTTTAGCCAATTCTTCACAAATTTGCGTGTCATCCTTGCACCGGGACCATGCTAATCTTCCCTGTATCATTCCAATTTTAGTATGCACATTTAGACAATTCTTAAGGTTTTCGAGGGAATGTTCAGGACACAATACTAATGGAGAAGACAAAGGATTTTTTAGTATACCAAGCAATACATTAGAAAAGTCAGAGGTTTAGACCAATCTAAAATCAGCAATTCTACTTCTAGTTTTCAAAGGAGAAAGTTGTAATACAGAAGGGGAAGGTGAAGAAAGACAATTGGAATCAAACAAGTAGAAAGAAATTGTGAAAGTGATTTGGCTCTCCTACCCAGCTTCCATTTGGTCTCCTTTGTCCCAAGAAAAAATTAGGTTAGTCCCTTATATAGTGCTTTGTTTATCTGGAGAGAATCCTGCCTCTGACACTTGTACCCTTTGTAGTGATAGCTGGGCAGGGCTTGGGGGCACTTGGCCTGAGATAGAGAGCCCAGGCTGGTTAGTTCTCTTGTTCAAGGATTGCTGCCTTCTCATTGGGGAAGGCCCGATGGTGATGGGGTGATTGCTGTAGCAACCAGTTAATAAAGTTATGCTGTTGGTGAAAGAAAAAAAAAGAAAGAAAGAAAGTGATTTGGGAGAGTTTGGAATTATAAAGAAATATAGAGATTGAATTTGAGAGAGCTAGAGAAAAGCCTGAAGGTGAGTGACTTGAATTGAAGGAGAAGGGTTCAATGTGAAGGAAGGAAAGGATTAAAGCTAAATGCCTAAGGAGGAAAAGAAAAATTCAAGAAGTTAGTAGGCTAGCTATGTGACCCTCTGGGCAAGTCACTTAACCCTCATTGGCCTAGGAGGAGGAGTTAAGTAAATAAAATGGTCAGAAAACATAAAAAAATAATGGGAAAAGCTAGGTGTGGCTGTCTAGTGTTTAAGAGCTGCTAAAGAGATTGTCAAAGTGTTAATGGTACCCATAAGCTACTCATAAGCAATGTGAAAGTCAAATTATGAGGACTTCTTTCAATAAGGAGAACAAGGAAAACATGCAGTGCCACGCATTGAGTTTGTGATGTTTTCATTTCTACTGCTGCCAAGTACTAACTTGAGCTCCAAGACTCTAGAAACACCTCTCCACAAAAGATTAGAAGCAGGACTTCAATGTGAAAAGAGGTGAAAGGATCTGAAAAAGGAGTCTTGCCTTGAGTCATGAGGATATGAAGTGGAAGGATGCCCTGAAGAGGAGGAAAGAAAGGACCACAGAATACTTGGAGCTAAAACCAAAGTAGAGGCTCTCTCTGAAGAGTAAGGAGATGGGGACAGCTAGGTGTTGCAATAGATAGAGCACCAGCCCTGGAGTCAGGAGGACCTGAGTTCAAGTCCGGTCTCCCACACTTGACACTAGCTGTGTGACCCTGGACAAGTCACTTAACCCCAATTGCCTCACCAAAAAAAAAAAAAAAAAAGTAAGGAGATGCTTGTTGTCCAAGGTATGCTAAAGTAGATTCACAGGTTCTGTCAGGTGAGAGATTATCCAGCATTAGTAAAAGGAAGAAGAGAAGGATGGTGGTTACATTTTCTGTTAAAATGTAAGCTCCTTGTTTTTTGACTGTTTTCTCTTACAACCTAGCTAATGTGGGAATGTTTTCCATGACTACTCATGTATAACTTATTTTGAATTGCTTGAGTTCTTGTGGGTGGGGGGTGGGAAGGGAGGGAGGAAGAGGAGCTGGAACACAAAGTTTTTAAAAATTGATGTCAAAATTTGTTTTTACATATATTTTGGAAAGTAAAATTCTATTCAGAAAAAAAATAAAAAAGAAAGTTTAAATCTAAGCTCCTTGAGATCGGGGATTTTTTTCCCAGTGCCTGGGACATAGGAAGTACTTAACAAATACCTTTTGATTGATTGGTGGTGGTTGGTGACTCCCTGATAAGAGGTAATGAGGCAGCAATTTGTCTACCTGATACAGCATGAGAAAGATCTGTTGTCTTCCCCAGGAATGCATATGAGCTGTGACCGAGACCTCCCAAGACTAGTTAGAAGAGAGGACTATTTTCCACTTGGGGGGATTTTCACCTGTGATATTGCTAGGAAGAACTTAAAAAGCATTACAATGATTACACACTCTTAGATAAGAAATTGAGGACCTCCAGGGCACTAATAGTGTATTCATGGCAGCTGCCCATTAAAGGGAAGAAATGTAATCTTGTAGAAAGCACCCTGGAGTCAGAGAATCTGGGTTCAAGTTGTGGCTTTGTACTTAATATCTTCATGATTTGGACTTAAATTAGTTAACCACTTCAAGGCTTGTTTTCCTTATTTGTGAAGAACTATAATTATAAGATCCCTTCTAGCTCTAAATCTGCAAATTTAAGAAGTCAAGGGATTTAGAAGTCATCAAAGGATTCAGAAGAGAATTGAAGAGCTTTTAAGAAGATGTCAGAAAATGGCCTTTGGATTTCTATAAAACAACTTTTTTTTTTAAATGTCCACTGGGCCTAACAAGGGCTGGTAATCAACTAGTAATTTAGAGAGTTAATCAAAAGAATTGGTGAAGTTTAGTTTAGAGAAGAAAGGACTTAGGGATGACATGAAAAAAGTCCTCAGGTATGTTGAAGAGGGGGAAGGGAACAGCATTTATTAAGTACCTGTTATGTATTATGTTTCAGTCATTGTGCTAAGTGCTTCAAAAATATTATCTCATTTGATTTTCTTTTTTTTCTTTTTCTTTTTTCTTTCTTTTGCAGGGCAATGAGGGTTAAGGGACTTGCCCAGGGTCACACAGCTATGAAGCGTCAAGTGTCTGAGGCCAGATTTGAACTCAACTACTCCTGAATCCAGGGCCAGTGCTTTATCCCTCTGTGCCACTTAACTGCCCCCTCATTTGATTTTCATAATTGTGAGAAGTGGGTAGTATCATCATTCCCAATTTACATTTGAGGAAACTGAGGCACACAAAAGATAGAGAACTTCCCAAGGGTCACACAGCTAGTGTCTGAGGTTAGATTTGAACTCTGGCTTTTGTGGTGGTAGGCCCACTGCTCTATCTCTAATGGGAATCTAATTTGTTCTATTTAGTTCTCAGAAGTTCTTAATCCGGTGTCTATGAACTAATAAACATAGATGTTTTAGTAACTATATTTCAATATAATTGATTTCCTTTATTATCTTATGAGTTTTATTTTATCCGTTCAAAATCATTATTCTGAGAAGAGCATCATAAGCTTCCTCAGACTTCCAAACGGGTTCATTGTGTAAAAAGCTGGATGACTACTGTCAGGTCATTTGGATGAGGCATTCTTTTTCAGGTATGTTTTAGACTAGCTGCTCAGGGCCCGGTTACTCTGAAATTCTTTGTTTCTGGGAACTCCTAATGGTGTAAAAAGGGAGAGTTAATAGAAAGTCCTAACAAGAGGCTATAAACAACTTCCCAATGGAAGAGTCTGGATGCTAAGGCACAGATGGGGAAAAGGAAGCAAGGAGGGAATACTGAATGTAACCTGACTTCAGCTCCATTCCACTCACTTGCCAGTGGGGCCAGAGTTCTTTTGAACTAGGGTGCATCTGTTATGCCTCCTGGTGCTGCTTAATGAATTATCACTCCTATTGTAGGGAGGTAACCTGGGCATAGTAATGTGGATTTACTTTTTAAAAAACCCTTTTTGTTACTATAAACTTGAGAAATTAACACATTTGAACATTTTCTTATATAAAGAACAGAAAAAGAGGCTTTTTATTTTTTATTTCAAATTTAATATGATAATTCCGAACTGTCCTGTTAGTGCTCCCTTCTGAATTTCCTTCTGCTTTCTTCTATTTATTTTTTAAATTGTTTGTTAATTCTCCAATTCACTTTTCTTCTACCTTAAAAAAGTAGTGTCTAAAAATGTATGTCTTCTTTTGTATCACTAGTCCATCACCTCTCAGTCAAAAGATAGGAAGCATTAGATCATTAGTCTTCTGTAGTCATTAACATTATTGCCTCCTTTTAAATATAGTCTTCCTCCATTAGTATATAAGCTCCTGGGGAGCAGCTAGGTGGCTCAGTGGATAAAGTACCAGCCCTGGATTCAGGAGGACCTGAGTTCAAATTTGACCTCACACACTTGATACTAGCTGTGTGACCCTGGGCAAGTCACTTAACTCTCATTGCCCCCCCCCCCAAAAAAAAAATAGTATAGAGGCTGTCTTTCTTTTTGCTTCTTTTCCCAGCCCTTGCTTAGCATAGTGCCTTGTATTTGTGTTCCCAGCACTTAGCATAGTGCTTGGCAGTATAGGTACTTAATAAATGCTTGTTGTCTGTACTTATCATAGCTCTTAACAGTTACTTTCATTTACAGTGTCATAGTCATTGTACAAATTATTCAATTCACCAAAGTTGATTTTTCAAAGAGTACTGTCTTTTAAAATATATATATATATATATTTGTATTTTCCAATTACATAGATTTTATTCAGGTGGATTTCAGCACAGTATTAAAATAGCAAACAATACAAACCAAAAATAATTATAGAAAAATAATTTCAACTAATAAGTTGCAACATCAGTTCAATCTCACAAGTCTGAAGTAGCAATCAAGGTGATTCTCAGGAATTCTCAATGACACTGGTACCCATCTGGATTTTTTGAAAAGTTTAACATCCTATTTTATTATTCATGATTTACAGTTCTCAAAATTACAAGGTGATGGAAAGATCACACGATTTTCAACCGAGCTATAAATCATTCTTCAAATTGCTGCAAACCTATAATGTCATCTAATTTTTCTTGGAAGCTGACCTTCATAAAAAAGATGAAAATTTAAAAATGAAGAAAAACAGTTGTTTTCTAAATTATGATATTCCTAAAATAAGCTGCCAGTGATAAAGAGTTATCATTCCAAGCATCATTTTCTTGCTTATTGGATATAATTTATTTGTATCTTTGAGTAGATATTCTCCTATAGTTAAAATTGATGTTTTTCTAAGTAGCACTAACTAGAGGGATAATAGTTGTAATTTTAAAAGCAGTTGAAAAATTGGTAATTGACAAATAAAAAACATGCATATCTTTATGTGAAAGATATGCATTTTTAAATAAGACAGTGAAATCTGCTTCTAGAAGTTGTTTTCATTTGAAGTGCTTATATCCTACTATTTTCAGCCTACAAAAGAAAGCAACAAGACACACATCAAGGTAAAAAGCAGGCTTGATGGGTGGGAGCATTTAAAGACAATAAGGATTCAGAGCTAAGGGAGCCAAAGACCTACTGAAAAGCTAAGGAATGTGTATTGTTCAGTGTGTGTGTGTGTGTGTGTGTGTGTGTGTGTGTGTGTGTGTGTGTGTGTGCACACTACAATAACAACACTAAAAAGAGAAGATGGTTTCTGGACATTTGAAATTAATATTAAATTCCCAGGAATAATCCTAGGATTCCTGAAACAACAGGTATACTTTCCCACTCACTATTGGTATGAAGTATATTTCTGAAATTATATGTTGCTGCTCCCATCCTGGTAGAACCTGCATTCTGCTAAGGATAGCTATCAGTTTCCCCTCCCTCATAAACACTCAGGCTCATAAGGTTTAAAACATAAAACTGTTTTATTTACAAATTGAGCTACAAATTTGGAATTATGCCCAAAGGGCGATAAAGCTGTCCATACCCTTTGACCCAGCAATACCACTTTTGGGTCTTTTTCCCAAAAAGATCACGGAAGGGGGAAAGGGAGCCACATGTACAAAAATATTTATAGCTGCTCTTTACGTGGTGGCAAAGAATTGGAAGTTGAGGGGGTGCCCATCAATTGGGGAATGGCTGGACAAGTTGTGGTATATGAATACAATGGAATACTATTGTGCTATAAGAAACGATGAGCAGGAGGAGTTCAGAGAAACCTGGAGGGTCTTGCGTGGGCTGATGATGAGTGAGATGAGCAGAACTAGAAGAACATTGTACACAGTAACATTAACATTGAGTGTTGATCTACTGTGATGGACTATATTCTTCTCACCAATGCAATGGCACAGAAGAGTTCCAGGGAACTTGTGATGGAAGAGGATCTCCAAATCCAGGAAAAAGAACTGCGGAGTATAGATGCTAAATGAACCATACTATTTCTTTTGTTTTTGATGCTGTTGTTTTTTTTCTATTTTGAGGTTTTCCATCATTGCTCTGATTTTTTTCTCTTATAACATGACTAATGCAGAAATAGGATTAATGTTATTATGTGTTATGTTATTATGTGTGTGTGTGTGTATATATATATATATATATATATATATATATATATAACCTATATTAGATTACCTGCTGTCTAGGGGAGGGAGGGAGAAAAATCTGAAATTGTAAAGCTTGTATAAACAAAGGTTGAGAACTATCTTTACATGTAACGGAAAAAAAATAAAATACTTTATTAATTTAAAAAAAAAACAAATTGAGCTACAGAGGGGGCAGTTAGGTGGTGCAGTAGATAAAAGCACCAACCCTGGATTCAGGAGGACCTGAGTTCAAATTTGGCCTCAGACACTTGATACCTACTAGCTGTGTTACCTTGGCAAGTCACTTAACCCTCATTGCCCTGCAAAAAAGAAAGACAAATTGAGCTACAGATAGGACTCTCATCAGAACCCAGTTAGAATGAACATATTCTCCTACTTAACCTGCAGTAAGTTACATGGTTTTTATATGGTTTTTCTGATTTATGGTGATAGCCTTTCTGATTTATTGTGGAACTCCATGGGAGAGGGTGGGGGTTGCTTCCCCATGAAGATATTTACTCATTTAGCCTTTTCATGGCAGAGTTTGGAGATTGTTTTTGTTTCTTGTGTTTTGTTTTCTCCACTGAGGCTAATAAAAATTATCTTGCCTTTGGGAGAGAGAGGAAAAAGGAGAATAAGGAATAGGGAAAATTTGTTGCTGTCTATTCTCCTTTGTAATTCTGATATGGCTTCTGAACCAAGTGTAATAACTTCTAAACTCCAACAGATAAATTTTGTTATTCCTTTTTTACCTCTTTATCTCTAATCCTCAATTCAACTATAGAGGCTGACTTTTCCTGAAACCCATAGAAATACATAGAAAAAGAATTAATTTCTCAGCTAACTTAAACGTAAATAGTGGGGGCAGCTAGGTGGCACAGTGGATAAAGCACTGGCCCTGGATTCAGAAGGACCTGAGTTCAAATCCAGCCTCAGATACTTGACACTAGCTATGTGACCCTGAGCAAGTCACTTAACCCTCATTGTCCCACAAAACAAAAAAAACCCGCAAACTTAGTGTTCATCAACTTTTATCCTTGGGTTTTAATTATCTGTTATTTGATCCATTCCTAAGCATTCTATTATAGAACTTTGAGTTTCAAATTTATGTTGCATTAATTTTTTTATTCCTAATAATGTTTTTGGGACATAGATTTTTTAAAAACCTGTCACCCCTTTAAAAAAAAAGCCAGTGAGAAATCTAGGACAGTGAGCAGTTAAGCAATTTGCCAAAATTATCATCAAAACCCGTCTCAGATGCTTCATTCTGACCTTGGGTTCTCAAGGTCATGGCAAATGCTAACAATTGGAAAAAGTTTCAAGTATGCATCTGATGATAGCAGCCTTTGCATCTATTGGCTGAGGACCAACAAGGCTGACTGCCAGAAGGTTGGCCATAAGTTGATGATTCTTTTTCTCTTGGTTACTTCAATTTACCAAAAGCATCTACAAAGCTACTAGATAGATTTCAACCTTTACTGGTGGAGGGAATTCCAATACTGCTAAACTCAGAGTTTAAGAAATGAGAAATATGAAACATTCAGAGAAATATAAGAAGATATATGAATTTATGAAAAGTGAAGAAAACCATAGAAAATGAATAACACATAAATAGAACAAAAATTCCTAAAACTGAACTTGGGTGATTATCATGACCAGGTTTGTCCCCAAACAAGGGATGGGAAAACATGTCATGCTCATTTCTTTGCTATGATGGAAGATTCAGGGTGTGGACCATTGCATATGTTGTCTGATTCAGTTGGTGTGTTGGTTGGTTTGGTTGAACTGGGTTTTTTTCTCCAATTTCTTTTTTATTCTTAGTCATAAGGGATGGCTCCCTGGGCAGGGATGTGGAGAGGAATACATTTAGAACCAAAGGTGATATAAAAACAAAGTATATAAAAATAAATGAGGGAATCATAGATTCATAGAAGTCAAGGTAAATGAAAGGTTAGAGATAATCTAGTATAATTCCATCCAGTTAGTCAGTCAACAAGTAGACCAGTCTAGATAAATGGCACATTTTCTTTTCCTGTATAGCCTGAGGGCAAGGAGGACCATTTAACACAAGGGTCCAGGTCTATATGAAAGCACTATGGGTACTGAGTGTCATTATTTGACTGAAGTTTCTTGACAATACCATTCACAAAGGGTAATTGCATCTCTTCACACTAGAGAAACACCTTATATCCTTAAAGGGTTAGAATGCTAACCAAGTAAAGATAACTATTCCCTTTTGTCTTGTGGATTGGACTCTGAAATCTCAGTCTTAGAGATTAAAATCCTAGTACTTTACCTACCAGACCATCAATAAGAAATCCATTCATGAGCTGCTTAATTGTGATAAGTTAATCACTTTGGGGGCAGCTAGGTGGCACAGTGGATAGAGCACCAGTCCTGGAGTCAGGAGTACCTGAGTTCAAATCCGGCCTCAGACACTTAACACTTACTAGCTGTGTGACCCTGGGCAAGTCACTTGACCCCAATTGCCTCACTAAAAAAAAAAAAAAAGAAAAAGAAAGATAAGTTAATCACTTTGTTAGACTTCAGACTCATTACCTTTCTTTTCTATGTACCTTTCACTGTTTTATAACATCATGACATCTAGAAATTGTTTAGAAATTGGTAATATTTTTGCTAACCCTCTCCTATTTTATCCTACCTCCAGCCTCCCCCTTTTTCAGAAATTAGTATCTCCAGTGCTCCTTACTGGTATTTTCAGGTATTTGGCTGTAACTTTTGACCAAAGGCATGTTGCATTATTTATGCTCGAGAATATTTTTTAAAATAAATGTTGCTTGAAATTTCTCTTAATTTACCTGTTATAACACATCATGAAACAGTGTTTTTCATTACCATGTATAAACTTTTTTTTTTGGTGAGGCAATTGGGATTAAGTGACTTGCCCAGGGTCACACAGCTAAGTAAGCATTAAGTGTCTGAGGTCACATTTGAACTCAGGTCCTCCTGACTCCAGGGCTGGTACTACCTCACTGCCCCTCCTCCATGTATAAACTTCTAACAGCAATTATTAACATGAAGTCATGTTCCTCTTTACTGTTGCCTGGGTTGGCTTCTGTGCAGTTGGGAGTTAGCTCAGTGTATCTGTGTTCTCATTGTGTACTCACTTAACTGTTGTAGTTCATAACAACTCTGGACCCATGTATACATAGATTTTGTCCTGGAGGGGCCTGGCCTCTAAGGCTCTCTTATCTCATTAATCCTGGCTTCCACCTCTAACCTGTAACCCTGAGGAGAATCACTTAAAGCTTAGGTTTGACTCATGCCTAGGGTTCCCCCCAAAAGGGGTGAGTAGAAAGGTTTGGTATAAATTAGGCAGGAAAACTTTTTGTTTACACAGAGAGAGACAAGAATTGCTAAACTCAAAAGATTCACAGGCACAAATTTATGTAAGAAAAATTTATATAAATGCTAACAACTATTATTCTATATTCCAAAAGGTTGTGACAAACCCCAGAACACAAAGCAGTTTGTGGGATTACTGAAACGGCATTTCATCTCAGCTTTGAGCAAAAAATTCTGGGGTGGCATAACTGCAAAGGCAATGACATGAAAGTTATTAGACAAGTGTACTTCATCCCCAAATCACCTCAGGATTAATGAAAGCAAGTGCAGATGAAAGAGAGAAGAAAAATACAAGTAAGCTCTTCATTCCATCTAAACTAAGAGATGAAGTCCAAGGCAAGTGCAATTTCCACAGTTGGTGATGACATGAAGGATAAGTCCCAAAGTTGAGGACTTCCCAGTTAGAGAGCATTTGGGAAGACAACTGGAGCCATGGATTTTCTAATCTACAGAGGACTGTGGGGGATGAAGAGGGGTGTGTCATAGGGTCTGGTCTCATCTATAGGCCCCAAGCCAAGACGCCAAGAGCCAAAGACTGGCCTGGGACAGATTCATAGCTAAGGACTACAGTAGGGAAAGTGGTACCAGGATTCAGTCACTTCATCTAAGCCTGTGGGAGGGCTTTGGTATTTGGAGAGGTAGGGGAACAAACCCAGTCCCAGTGTACTGACATCTCATTCCAGTGAGATAGATCCTGGGACTAGTTTCCCCATTCAAGACTGTAGAAGAGGGGGCAGCTAGGTGGCACAGTGGATAAAGCATCGGCCCTGGATTCAGTAGTACCTGAGTTCAAATCCGGCCTCAGACACTTGACACTTACTAGCTGTGTGACCTTGGGCAAGTCACTAAAAACCCCCATTGCCCTGCAAAAAAAAAGACTGTAGAAGGGGACAGAGTATGGGGCCTGGTATACAAAGTCCCAGTTTAGCAAGGGAAGCTAAAGATATTAGTAGACAGAAAAAAAAAAATTCCTAATACAATGAAGAAATTCTACGGGTATCCCATGACAAAGTCCTAGAAAAATAAAATGTCTGCAATAATTACAAGTAGATCCTAGAGTGAAAATGCGTTGGCCATAAGGACTCCAAGTGCAGATGGGGAAAAAAATGAAAAAAGAGCTGAAACAAGAAGTAAAGAATTAAATTAGAGCACTCATAAAGAAAATAAACAGTTTAGAACAAATGATAAAAACCCTTACCCAAGTGGTCGACACCCTGAAAAAATAGATTAAAGCAAAGAGAACTTAGAAGTTAAATGATATATATTAAAATCAAATCAAATCACAGAAAAAAAGAGAACACATGAGGCATCTATTATAAAAACTGAACTGGAAAATAAGATGAGGAGAGAGAATGGTAGAATCATTAGATTCTCTGAAAATCACAACTAAGCAAAAAAACCCTAGACACAATATTCGAGAAATAATAAAAGAAAATTGTGCAAACCAGAGAAGGAAATGAAAATAGAAAGAACTCACATGTCCAAACTTTATGTAGAGATATCTCAGTTTTAAAAAGAATTGTTGTGCCCCTACTGATTTTTTTTTTTTGTGGGGCAATGGGGGTTAAGTGACTTGCTCAGGGTCACACAGCTAGTAAGTGTCGTGTCTAAGGCTGGACTTGAACTCAGGTACTCCTGAATCCAGGGCTGGTGCTTTATCCACTGCGCCACCTAGCTGCTCCCAACCCCTACTGCTTTTTATAAAACAATCTATGCAGAAATTTTCTTATTTTATATTTTATTTAATAAAAATTAAAAATCTGTTATAACTTTGTGGTACACAAATCTCAAGTCTGCAGTAAAATAGCATAACACAGAGATGTTTATTGACTGATAAAAATTTTACATTTATATTTATAGCAAAAAATAACCATGATAGCATAACTAATATAATGTATGACCTTATTTTGGCACAATGTTCTTCAAAACATGGTGTCATTGATAATACTGGTACTTGTAATTCTTTTTCAGCAACTAATCAAGATGGAAATTTTTTGCCTTTATAACAGTTATAGCAGAAAAGGCTATTTCACACAAAAAAAGTTAAAAGGAGTAATAAAATTTGTATTGCTTTGTTAGATAAATCAGACAACTTGTTATTCACCCATGGCCAAAACATAATAAGATTTTCAAGTTTATATGCTTGTTTCAACATCATGTCTATTAAACATTCTTTTTCAGATGGAGTAAAATCAAATGAATCATATTTGTCTATGGCAAATGGGTTCCTATTCCATTAATATTTAGAAATACCTGGGTCTTTAAAATAAAAATAGAATTGCTTTTATGGAATAGTCAAGTAATTAATAAATAGATCTTACATTTCATTTGCAGGAAGGTGTGTAAGTTAAGAAACATAAAAAGATTGCTTTGTAAGTATAATATTTATAATGAGAGGCAGTCATAGTATAGTGGATAGAGAGTTGGTCTTGGGGTCAAGAATTCCTGGGTTTAAGTGCTACCTCCATTATGTTTTGACTGTGCTACTTTGGGGAAATCACTTTACCTCAGTGCACTGGGCAACTCTGTAAGGCTGTATGTTGCAGAGAGGCTGCCATTATGCATCAGTTATTTATTATAAAAGAAATCAACTCTTCAAATATTCCAAAAGGCAAAAGATAAAGATTTATAACCAAGAATAATTTACACTGAAACACTGAGTATAATCCTATGGGTTAGAATATAATAGGAGGCTTTCAAGCAAACCAGAGCTGAGTTTAAATTTTCAAATGTAAGTGACATATATAAAAACAGTGCTAGCCCAGATTTCTAAGCTGTTAAACTGACCATTCATTACACTACAGGGATGATTGTGCCAATAGGTGGGAGAACAAGAGAGTCAGGTCAGACTTATTTGTGACAGAGCTATACAAGACTGTTGAGTCTTTTAACTGGGTGACTTTCCCTGTATATCTATGATTGTGTTCCCTTGGGTTGTATGTGTCCTTGTGGAGAATCTCATATGATAGGCTGCACCAAAGATATTAAGACTCAACATACACCGGAAGGTTGCACAATGATGATCTAGTATCATAAGGTCCGTGACAGCTGAGACCTTGATAATACCTTCCTTAGTCTCTTTGACATGCTTGTGTCAAAGGTCATAGCAACTTGTAGTCAGACTTTGTGGGACCCTGACAGTTGCAAACATGGAGAGCAATAAACAGGGACAAACAGTATCCAGAAAAAATTTTTGGTTTCAGCATTCATGAATTATTAATGAATTAACTTTTCTTGCTATGATCTCATGCTTTTTTGCCTTGTTTTGACAGTTCCCTCTTCCTTTTTTTTTTTTTTTTAAGGAATCTTTCCCTTAAGGAATTCCCATTCCCAGTGATAGCTCATCAAAGGAACATATGAATAGCTGACACTATGTAATGCTTTGACATTTGGCATTCCCATGGCATTATCCTACCTCCAATGCAGAATAAATTGTCAGAGCATGAAATTGGTATTTTTACATATTCTTAATGTACAGATGTCAGTCTGAAAACCTTTCGCTAGCATTATGATTTCACTGTTTGTTTTATCCTCCTTATACACACTGACCTATTTTTGTGAGGTTTTTGTTTTGTTTTGTTTTTACTTTGGGGAGTTACATGGAAGGAAGACAAAACTTTAATAGTTTCAGTTAGTAGTTTTATCCAAAAGATAAAAGTAGACACTAAATCACTGTATAGACTTTAAGATAGAATTATAAACCTAAGAAGCATTCGTCAATTTTGGCAACTGTGCTCTGGCAGAATAAAAAAAAACCAAGTAACCCATTTATGGTGCCATATTTATTGGCATGTTCCAAATAAAATCTGCTTATAGTTTACACATTTACTATTTGATGCTAATTATCATAAAAGAATGTCCTACCCTTATAGAAAGGTTAGCATTTCTTTTTTTTTTTTTTTTTTTAGTGAGGCAATTGGGGTTAAGTGACTTGCCCAGGGTCACACAGCTAGTTAAGTGTTAAGTGTCTGAGGCCAGATTTGAACTCAGGTACTCCTGACTCCAGGGCCGGTGCTCTATCCACTGCACCACCTAGCTGCCCCTGGAAGGTTAGCATTTCTAAAAATAACATCAATGGATAAGAAGGAAATTGTGTCCACTTAGAATTTGACATTGTGTGCAGATGATTATAAGCTAGAGGGATGCTTTAATATTGAAATATTTAGTAAACATAAAAAATCTGTTTTTCACATATTCTTTCTTTTTTTTCTCTATGTGAAATCACAAGATAGTCTCAATACAATGGACCTCAAAATACCCATCTTGGCATAATGTTGTCTTGATTTCTTTTGTTCTTAAGTTTGAGTGGTTTAGTTGTCAAATGGCTTTCCCCTCTTACCTTAAAGACTTGTGTGATTTGGGTTTTTTTCCTTAAAAATAAATGAAATTAACAATCATTGACACAAACATATATAAAGAATGAAAAAGAGAATATTATATGTAATTATGGACTTCTGTTAATGTAATTTTGGGGAGGCAATTAGGGTTAAGTGACTTGTCCAGGGTCATGTAAGTAGTAAGTGTCTGAGGCTGGATTTGAATGTAGGCCCTCCTGACTCCAGGGCTGGTGCTCTATGCTACCTAGCTGCCCTACAATTTCTAAAAGTATACATTAAATCAAAATGTTAGTAACACAATTGTCTTGTGTCCCTTTTCGAATTTCTTTTGATTTTCTTCTGTGGAACTTAAAATGTTTTATAGATACTCTTTTCTTTCCTTTTAAATTTTTGGCATCTTTGTCTCAACACACTCCCCACTCCAAACAGAAGCCTCAGCTCACACAACCACCATATTAGTTCAGTCCCTCGGCTTTTATACTAGCTAAGAGCTTCCTGTTTAGTCTCTATTTCTGAAGCTTTTCCCCATCCCCCTCCAATTCATTCTCTATACAGTTGGCTAAGTGATTTCCCTCAAACAAAGGTCTTATCATGTGACACACCCTACTTCCAATAAATTGAAATATGACCTATAAGATCAGATATAAACTCCTCTGTTTGACATTTAAATCTTTTCACAACCAAGCCCCTTCCTCCCTTTTGGTGGTCTTAGACATTATTCATCTCATTCTGCAATCCAATCATACTGATCTAATCCTATGAAAACAGGACACCTCATCTCCCATCTCCATGCCTTTGTACTGTTTATCCTCCATGGCTGGGGTGCATTTCTTCCTTACCCCTGCCTCTTGGAATCCCTGGTTTCTTTCAAGACTCAGCTTAGTCACTACCCTCTACAATGAATCCTTTCCTTAACTCCCAAGTTCTTAGTCACTCTTCTTCAAAACTACCTGTGTGTGTGTAGAAATATACGCACATATCTATATGTATAGGTATATAATTATATATGCACATATATACTACCATTTTGTATGTATTAGGTATATACTTACATATGTTCATATGTAAGAGGCAGCTGGTAGCACAGTACATAGGGTGATAGTCTTGGAGTCAGGAAAACTTAGACCCTTATTAGGGGTATGACCCTGTGCTTGACCCTTGCTTATTAGGGGTATGACCCTTAGTTTCTTTTTGTGTCAATTTCCTCATCTATAAAATGGGGATACCAACTACCTTTCAGGATTGTTGTGAGGATCAACTGAGATAATATTTGTAAAAAGTGCTTATCATTGGGGGCAGCTAGGTGGCACAGTGAATAAAGCACCAGTCCTGGATTCAGGAGGACCTGAGTTCAAATCTGGCCTCAGACACTTGACACTTACTAGCCCGAGCAAATCACTTAATCCTCATTGCTCCATAAAAACAAAACAAAACAAAACAAACAAACAAAAAGTGCTTAGCACACACATAGCAGGTACTGTATAAATGCTTATACTCTCCTGCATGCCTCCCTCTTATCTCTCTCCTTATAATGGAAACTCCTGAAAGGCAGTGATTTTGCTTTTTTTCAATTTTGTCTTTGTTTTCCCAGTGCTTAGCATGGTTTGTCATAAGCATTTAACAAATACTTACTGATTCATTCTTTTTTTTTATAAATCTTTTTTGGGGAGTGGGGCAATGAGGGTTAAGTGACTTGCCCAGGGTCACACAGCTAGTAAGTGTCAAGTGTCTGAGGCCAGATTTGAACTCAGGTCCTCCTGAATGCAGGGCCGGTTCTTTATCCACTGTGCCACCTAGCTGCCCCCTTATTGATTGATTCTTACAGGAAAATTATATTCTAATACATCCATATGCCATAATTTAAGTCATACCCCAGTGAATCGGTACCTATTTAAGTCATGTTATCCAGCACAAAGCACTGTTACAAATAGATTTGTACTATATGATTAGTGTGTTTATGATTCTCAATCAATGGTATTCAATTATTTTTGGTCCACAGATTATTTTAAGAGATAAGAAAAGCCACATGAATTTTTTAGTGGATTTTTATGAAATAAAATAACTGAGGAGTGGCCAATGAGGCCTTTATGAGCATGTACAGGGTCCTCAGCTGATGTGATCCCCATGTAGATTTTGGAGCAGAACTGGTTCCTTTTCTTGTTCTGACGTCCTCCTACCTGGTCACATTCTGGTGAGAGAAAATTCTATAAGGAGAGAGGCCTCAGGTCCTTCCCATCTGAGAGCAAAACCTGGCTCACAAAATAAGGCTAGTCTTCATCTCAGTATTTGTTCTTTTGTTTTAGGTGAAGGAGATTGGAGATGATTAGAACCTTCTGTGTATTGAGAGGTCAGGAAAGTAAGCCACCTGAAGTTGAGGAGTGGAGTACATTCTGGATTCTGGAGCCAGCCAGTTCGGCACTAAGGTCCTCCCAAAGGATGACCATCAAGATCAAGCTTAGGGATAGCTGAAAAATGGGCTTTTCCAGTAACAATGCTGCATTTGATATGAAGTTAGTGAGACCAATGTTAACTACAAATGGTATTAAGTTCATCAGAGTAAGTCATTCACATTTGATCATTGCTACAACATTGCTGATACCATGTATGATAGTTTCTTGGTTCTGCTCAATTCACTTTACATCAGTTCATGGAAGCCTTTCCAGCTTTTCTCAAATCTGTCTGCTCATCATTTCTTACAGCATAATAGGATTCTATTATAATCATATACCACAACTTGTTCAGCCATTCTACAATTTATGGGCATCCCCATAATTTCCAGTTCTTTTACTCTGTATACACAAAAGTTGCAATAAATACTTTTGTACATAAAGGTCCTTTTCCTTTTATCTGTTTTAAATAAAGACCTAGTGGTATTTCTGGGTCAAAAGGTATGCACAAGGGGCAGCTAGGTGGCACAGTGGATAAAGCACCAGTCCTGGATTCAGGAAGACCTGAGTTCAATGCCGGCATCAGACACTTGACACTTGCTAGCTGTGTGACCCTGGGCAAGTCACTTAACCCCCATTGCCCTGCAAAAAAAAAAAAAAAGGAAAGAAAGAAAAGGTATGCACAGTTTTTTAGCCCTTTGGCATATAGAACAGGAATTCTTTTTTAAAAAGTTTATAGTATTTTATTTTTTCCAATTATATATAAGGACTATTTTAACATTCATCTTTACAAAATTTTGAGTTCCAGATTTTTCTCCCTCCCTCCCCCTCACTTCCTCCAAATATGTGATATCATGTAAAACATTTCCACATTAGTCATGCTGTAAAAGAAGAAACAGACCAAAAGGAAAAAGACATACACAAATAAAGAAAGTGAAAATAGTATGTTTAGATCTGCACTTAGACTCCATAAGTTCTTTTTCTGGGTATGGATAGCATTTTCCCTCATGAGTCTTTTAGAATTCCTAGTGGATCATCACACAATGTCGCTGTTATTGTGTACAATGTTCTCCTGGTTCTTTTCATTTCACTTTGCATCAGTTCATGTAGATCTTTCAAGGTTATTTTGAAATCTGCCAGCTCATCATTTCTTATAGCACAATAGTATTTCATTACATTTATATACCACAGCTTGTTCAACCATTCCTCAACTAATCAGTATCTCCTCAATTTCCATTTTTTTCCCACCACAAAAAAGAACTGCTACAAATGTTTTTGTCCATGTGGGTCCTTTCCCCCTTTGTAGGATCTCCTTGGGATACAGGCCTAGTAATGGTATTGCTAGATCAAAGGTATGCACAGTCTCAGTACCCTTTGGGTATAGGAGAACAGGCATTTTTTTTTTGTATTTTTTTTCTGGGGCAATGGAGGTTAAGTGACTTGCCCAGGGTCACACAGCTAGTGTCAAGTGTCTGAGGCTGGACTTGAACTCAGGTCCTCCTGAATCCAGGGCCGGTGCTTTATCCACTGCACCACCTAACTTCCCCGAGAACAGTCATTCTTTTTTTTTTTTTTTAATGTATGAGGTATTTTATTTTTTCTCAACTTTTGTTTATACATGCTTTACAATTTCAGATTTTTTCTCCCTCCCTCCCCTCCCTCCCCCCTCCCCTAGACAGCAGTTAATCTGATATAGGTTATATCTATATATCTCTATACATATACATATAGATATATATATACACACACACATATATATATATATACACATAATAACATTAATCCTATTTCTGCATTAATCCTGTTACAAGAGAAAGAATCAGAGCAGTGATGCAAAACCTAAAAATAGAAAAAAAAACCAGCACCCAAAACAAAAGAAATAATATGGTTCAATCAGCATCTATACTCCACAGTTCTTTCTTTCTTTTTTTTTTTCTTGGATTTGGAGATCCTCTTCTATCATGAGTTCCCTGGAACTCTTCTGTACCATTGCATTGGTGAGAAGAATATAGTTCATCACAGTAGGTCAACACTCAATGTTGATGATACTGTGTACAATGTTCTTCTGGTTCTGCTCATCTCACTCATCATCAGCTCACGTAAGACCCTCCAGGTTTCTCTGAACTCTTCCTGCTCATCATTTCTTACAGCACAATAGTATTCCATTGTATTCATATACCACAACTTGTCCAGCCATTCCCCAATTGATGGGCACCCCCTCAACTTCCAATTCCTTGCTACCACGTAAAGAGCAGCTTTAAATATTTTTGTACATGTGGGTCCCTTTCCCCCTTCCATGATTTCTTTGGGCAAAAGACCTAAAAGTGGGATTGCTGGGTCAAAGGGTATGCACAGCTTTATTGCCCTTTGGGCATAATTCCAAATTGCTCTCCAGAATGGTTGGATCAGCTCACAGCTCCACCAACAATGCATTAGTGAGAACAATCATTCTTAACATGGAGTTCAGAAACATTTTTAAAAGTTGATAGCTATTTCAAATAATTGGTTTCCTTTGTAATTGTATTGTTTTATTTTCTGCATTTATACACTTTATTTAGAGAAGTTCATAGGGAGGCAAACAGTCAAGATGGTGGAGTAGAAGGAAACAATACAGCCAAACTATCCCTTATAAGTATTCATAAAGATGTGGAAAATATACCCAACTTAATTCTAGTTGGGAAATCTAAGAAAAATATTGATGAGTTATTTTCAAGTCCAGTTCAACAGAGGGAGACAGAGAAGGCTGAAGACACTGGGGATGTAGTATAATGAGGAGCACACTTTATGGAGCCTTCCAGTGTGGGGACTAAACAAAAGCTTGTCCACAGCTATTCATCAGGGCAAGAAGAGGACTCATATCCAACACAGATGGGCCTGATTTTGTGTAGAGAGCTGGAACAGAAGCCAACTGGCAGCTCTGCCACTCACTACATAGTTCTGGTTCACAGACTGAGTACAAGCTGAGGAGAGCTGTGCCTGAGTGTCTCAGCCCAGGACAAGGAACAGTTATGGGTCTTAGGTTGGTTGCTGATGGAGCAACAAGTCCAGAAGCAAGAAAAAACTTTACTCTTGTCCCAGCAGGATACTGAAGTCTTAGTTCTAGCCTTCAATCCATTTTGAAACCTGGAATGGAAAAACCAGATCAAAGAGGAGCTTGCAGTTCTGTTACTTTGAACCTACAGACCTTTCCAAATGGCTGACAGTGGTTGAGTTTAGCAACAATCTACCAGAGTTACAACCAAGGACAAGTTTGTATTTATATTGTTGGTACTTAAAACCAGTTGAGGAACTTACAGCGCTCAAACCTCACCCTGGATCAAACTTCTTTGGACACACTGAAAATTGTAAAGGTCTAACCTAAACTGATTAAAAGATCCTGGTATGGGGCAGCTAGGTGGCACAGTGGATAGAGCACCAGCCCTGAAGTCAGGAGGACCTGAGTTCAAATCCAGCCTCAGACACTTAACACTTACTAGCTGTGTGACCCTGGGCAAGTCACTTAACCCCAATTGCCTCACTTAAAAAAAAAAGATCCTGGTATAATATAACATTCAGTTCTCTAAGAAAGAAGTAGTAGGATGCGAGAGGTCACAAAACAGCTAAGCATGTCCTGTCCTAGCTATTTCTTCCAGAAGTGTTCAGAACCCCAGCACACAATGTCTAATCAAGAAGTAAGCCTCAAAGAATACAGAAAAAAAGAATCCCATCATAAAGTACTATTATAGTTATAAGTATGTTCAATACACAAATCTACAAGAAGAGAATGACTCTAAACATCCACAAGCAAAGCCTCAAAGAAAAACACAACTTGCACATAAGTTCAACTAGAATTCCTGGAAGAGATGATATAAAAGTTAAAGAGTTCAAAATTATTTTAGAAACAAAATTATTATTCTTTTGCGAGGCAATGGGGGTTAAGTGACTTGCCCGGGGTTACACAGCTAGTGCGTGCCAAGTGTCTCAAGCCAGATTTGAACTGTAAGAAATGATAAAGGGTATAGTTTCAGAGAAATCTGGGAAGACATATTAATTGATGGAAAGTAAAGTGAGCAGAACTAGAAGAACAATTTATACAATAAGAACACAATTGTAAAGACAAACAGCTTAAGAACTCTGATCAATGCAATAACCTATTATAACTTCAGAGGACTTATAATGAAACATGAGAAGATGAACCCAAGATGCAGAACAAGATATGTTTTTTTCTTTTGAACATTGACAATGTAAGAATCTGTTTCATTTGACTTTATATTTAATAAATAGTCTAATTTTATATAACATGTTTATATAAAACCAAAATAAAGGGGTTTGTTTTTATTTGTTTCAATGGGGGGGGGATGTTCAAGGGACAGAAAGTAATTTTTTACTAATTAAAAAAACACATTAAAATTTTTTTTAAAGAATGAGTCCATAGACTTCAACAGATTATCAAAGTGATCCATCCACAAGACAAAAAAAGGTTTACAGCTATAGCTTAACCTCAAACCTAGGCTAGAGTCACTGGCAGAAATAACATACTACATTGCTGATAAATGTCTTTAACTCATTTCATATTGTAACCCATAATTAGAATTGTAGAAAAATAATTCTTGGGTTTACACAGACTAGGCTCAATATTAGAGCTTCTCACTAACTTTTTGGCTTGTGCCCTCACCAATATATTTTCCCCTGGAGACATCAAAATTTGATTAGTGCCTAGGTTTCTATAAGAAGAGAAAATGACCCTCAGTTCCATGAAAGCATGTAGACTTAGAAGTTACTGAATATAGGACAGCTTTTGTTTAATCTTTATTTGACCTCAAACTCATGAAAAGTCAAAACTACTCCCCTTCTCTTTCCAGTGATCTTACATCTCCCCCTGAAATCTCCACAATCATCCGGATTTATATTATTACCATGGGGTTTAGGCCTGACAATAACAATAAAGTACTCAAAGTTGTTAGAGAGTAAGACAATTTATCCCTCTGGTAAGTTCTCCCTCCCCTAGGGACTTATACAATCCTTTAGGTTTATAATATAGCCCTAAGAGTGAGTCCTCTGTCTAGAGAATAATACTAGAGAATGGTAAGTAGTCAATCCCTTTTTCCAGGCCTGGACAGTTCAGATGATCCACAACACGAGTTCAAGGCTGTTTGATCTTCCCCATTGTAGTTCTGTCCCTTGATCATTCTTGGGTCCAGGTCCCTTTTGGTCCCAGATAGGTCTAGGAAACTTATTCTGAAAATTCCATTGCTCTACCACTGCTATTCTGCTGCTGCCAATGCACATTCCTATAGCTGTCCCACTTTGGACCAGGAACAACTCATTGCTCCATTGCCTGTCTATGCACCATCATCTCTGGAGCTACATGAGTATCAGTAACATATAGCTCATTGGATGAGCTACATGGCTGCACAGACTTGCTTCTAGGGAACTGGAGTGAACAAAGGACAAACAATAATTTGCGAGTAGTAGTAGCTGCCCCACTGGGGACCCAACTGGCCAGTTCCAGTTGGGCAACTCTGTTCTTTCCTTCCTTTTTTTCCTTCCTTCCTTCCTTCCTTCCTTCCTTTCTTCCTTCCTTCCTTCCTTCCTTCCTTCCTTCCTTCCTTCCTCTCCCTCCCTTTCCTCCCTCCCTCTTATTTCTTCTTCCTTTCCCTCCCTCCTCTTCCTCTTCTCCCTCTGTCCACATAGGGAATCACACCCTTACCTGTGAGTTTAAGATCTTTGAGCCTTTTCTGATGAGTGTAAAATTCATTTACTGCCCTGCTCCTCTCCCATCTCTTCCCCCACTCCATAAGCCTTTTCCTGTTACTTTCATGTAGGATTTCGCTTCTGCCCTTCCCCCTCCCCCAATGAATTCCCTTCCCCCCCCCCAATTTAACCCTATATATGTTATCATCTAGCTAAGTGACACAGGGAAAAAATCATCACCCCCCTGGAGCCAGGGGGATCCCAGCCAAAACCTGGCCTCAGACACAAGACAGTCACCCACTGTATGACCCCAGGTATGTCCCCCAGCTCCAATTTTTTTTTTTATGGTTCTCTAGGGTCTTGTATTTGAAAGTCTAATTTGCCATTCAGTTCAGGTCTTTTTATCACAAATATCTGAAAGTCTTCTTTTTCATTAAAGTCCCATTTTTTCCGCTGAAAGATAATGCTGAGTTTTGTTGGGTAGGTGATTCTTGGTTGTAATTCCATTTCCTTTGCCCTTTGGAATATCATATTCCATGCCCTCCAGTCCTTTAATGTAGAAGCTGGTAGATCTTGTGCTATCCTGACTGGGGCTCCACAGTACTTGAATTCTTTCTTTTTGGCAGCTTGCAATATTTTCTCCTTGACCTGAGAGCTCTGGAATTTGGCTATAATATTCCTAGGAGTTTTCTTTTGGGGATCTCTTTCTGGAGGTGATCGGTGGATTCTTTCAATTTCTATTTTAGCTGCTTCTTCTAGAATTTCAGGACAATTTTCCCTGAGAATATCTTGGAAGATGGTGTCTAAGCTCTTTCCTTGATCATGGTTTTCAGGTAGACCAATAATTTTCAGATTATCTCTCTTGGACCTATTTTCCAGGTCAGCAGTTTTTCCCAGAAGATATTTCACATTGCCCTCTATTTTTTTATTCATTTGGATTTGCTTTATTGTGTCTTGGTTTCTCATAAAGTCACTTGCTTCCATTTGTTCAATCCTAATTCTTAGGCACTTATTTTCATCAGAGAGCTTCTGTACCTCCTTTTCCATTTAACTTTTCCAGCTGTTGACTTTTTTCTCATGTCTTTCCTGCATCACCCTCATTTCTCTTTCCATTTTTTCCTCTACCTCCTTAATTTTATCTTCAAAGTCCTTTTTGAGCACCTCTATGGCCTGAGACCAATTTGTATTTTTCTTGGAAGCTTTAGATATAGGGGCCCTGATGTTGACATCTTCCTCTGAGGGTGCCCCTTGGTCTTCCTTGTTACTGAAGAAACTTTCTATGGTCCTTACCTTTCTCTGTTGGCTCATCTTGCCTTTCTTTTACTTGACTTTTAGCTCCTTAAAGTGGGGCACTGTTTCCAGGCTGCAGTGTCCCAAGCTTCAGAAGTCCCAGGTGGTATGATTTAAGGAGAATCAGGTCATTCCCTCGCCCGGACTGTTTCCTGGTCCTAGATGACCCCAAACCAACTTGCTAATCAACCAGCTTTGTGTGTTGTGGTTGTTAGCTCTGAAGAGCCTGTGCCCCTCCCCCATCTGGGCCACTTCTACTTGAGCCTACCACCTGGTTCTTAGTAGGGGTGTAAAATCCAAGTTCTGCCTTAGCACCAGCATAGACCCCTGTAGTCTCTCCCCTGCCCAGGGCTCAGCCCACTCACCAGACTGTGAGCTTAGTTCCAGACAACACTGGCACTTCAGCTGATTCAGAGGCTCTGGGGGTCTCCTTCTCTGGTGAGGACTTCCTGAGACTGGATCTGTGTCAGGGTGACTGTGGGGTTGGGCCCAACTCCTGTATCAGTACAGCAGCTCCCTCCTTCTGACCTTCCAAGCCATTCTTGGTTAGAAGATGATTTCAGCACATTCTTCTGTGAGTTTTGCCGCTCCGGGCATTTTCCTATGACCTTATTTGGATGTTTTTTGGAGCGATCCTGTCATGAGTTCGGGAGCTCACTGCCTTTCCTCCGCCATCTTGGCTCCGCCCCGGAAGTTGTGTCCTATATCACACCCTTACCTGTGGATGCTCTGACCAAAGGAGTATACATTTTGCTTCTTAAAACCTCAAAAGATATCTTGAGGTTTATGGGCTAGATTTCTTTTTTCTTTCTTTCTTTTTTTTTTTTAAATGAGGCAATTGGGGTTAAGTGACTTGCCCAGGGTCACACAGCTAGTGTGTCAAGTGTCTGAGGCTGGATTTGAACTCAGGTCCTCTTGAATCCAGGGCCAGTGCTCTATCCACTGTGCCACCTAGCTACCCCTAGATTTCTTTTTTTTTAAGGACCACACCTTAAACCTAAATCACTTCTCACTGATTGGCTAATAACAGGTCCCAGCCCAAGCCTACTTTGGTCATTGTTTGGGTGTTAATGGCTCAGAGTAAGTATAAATAACAATTGTTTCTGTTTTGGCCAGAAACCTTAAGGGTCTTCCTCTCCCAGACTGATATATATATATATATATATATATATATATATATATATATATATATATATATTTTTTTTTTTTTTTTGACTAAGTAAAAGAAGCCATTTTGGCTTCATTTCTTACCTATCCTTAATCACTGAATTGTTGCCTCAGGCCAACTGAGACCAAGGAAAGATCTTAGTTTTAAAAGGCCAAGGTTTCCCACTGCATCCTGGGCCATCTCCAGTCATCCTGATGTATATTTTACCACTAGACCCAGATGGCTCTGGAGGAGAGTGAGGCTGGTGACTTTGCACAGCCCTGCCTCACTTAAATCCAATTCACCTGCAAGTCATGGCATCACCATATTCATGTCATGGTCTTCTTCAAGAACAAAGGACACACAACAGCAACAATCTCTTTATCCATCTCAGGTTTGTTTTTCTCCATTTGTATATGCCCCTCCCTTTAGAATCTACATCCAAAGGTATGTCACCCAAATATGTCATGGAGATTTGTGGTAGTTCTTAGGCATTTCTCAATAAAGAATTGCTATCTTGCACATAGACCAATTAGAATTAAAGTGGTCTTTATTTGGTGTTAGGGAAAGTGACCAAGTGGAAAACCAAAGACTTCACCCTTCAAGGAGGAGGGCTTAGAAATATTCTCCTCTTCAGAGAGAAGGCAAAAGCTTTTTTAGAGGATAGATGGGATGTCCACTTGAAAACTGGAAAGTTACCTTTTGGGGTGGGGTGGGGAAAGTTTGGTTGCTTGTCATGCTCCTGAGAGCGAAGGGGGATTTTTTTTTTAATTTTTTAAAAATAAAGCATTTATTTATTTATGTGAGGCAATTGGAGTCAAGTGACTTGCCCAGGGTCACACAGCTAGTAATTGTTAAATGTCTGAGGTCAGATTTGAACTCAGGTCCTCCTGAATCCAGGGCCGGTGCTCTATCCACTTCATCACCTAGCTGCCCCGGGGGATGTTTTTGAAATGATGGTCCTGACCTTTGGAGTTATCTCTGTCTCCTAGCTCTGGTAAAGTAGTAGCCATGCCTAATTGACCTTCCTGGAATAGAATTTTATCTCCCCTTACTTCTTAGGTGTGTCTGTCCTGATATCTAGTTGGTCTCACTAAACTTTAATAGTCCCTTGATTCCTTGATATGTCTGTCCTGTTATCTGGTGATCTTTGGTTTTGCTTCTTACAGGAAAAACTTCAGATTTATCCTAAGCCCCATGTCAGGTATAACCCAGATTTATGACCTGATTGAGAATTGATCAGGTTAATGTGCTGTTAAAATGGAAAGGGAAATATGGGGTCATACAAAGAGTCAAATTTATCAAGGGATTATCTTCTTATTACAGAAACAAAAGAAGAATTCAGAATGCATCTTCCTGGAGCACCCTCCATAATATAATGATTTTTTTCTTTTTCATTTGTTTTTTAAGTGAGGCAATTGGGGTTAAGTGACTTGCCCAGGGTCACACAGCTAGTAAGTGTTAAGTGTCTGAGGCAGGATTTGAACTCAGGTACTCCTGCCTCCAGGGCCGGTGTTCTATCCATTGCACCACCTAGCTGCCCGCCTTTTTCATTATTTTTAAAAAATCCATTATTTCATTAGCACGAGTATTCCTTCTACCAAAGTGGATTTTGATACCTGTACAACTTGATGGACAGCCCTGAAGAATTACAGGGACTGAAAGATTTATCTTCCTTTCACCAATGTAGCAAGGAGCTTAGCTATGCCAATATTTAAGTGAAAGATACATAGTACACTGTTAGGAGCATACTTGAAGTCTCTTCTGTATGTGCAATGGGAGACTGAATGTTCTGATGACATCTCAAAAAGAAAAGGCTGAGGAGCCAGTTTCCTGGAAAATTGTGATAATGTGTAAGGAAGTGTCTTGGAGAAACTTTGGAGTATGCGTTGACATTCTGTAACTGATTCTGGTGTGCTGATCACAAGGTTAGGAGAAGCCTATTTTGATTGGTTGCACAACCAGAACTGAGGGTGCCTTCAAAAAACACTAGCTGATCAAAGGCAATGCCATTCTCTTTGGCTGCCCTCTCTTGGTGTGACTCTCTCACTGGAAGCACGTGACAATGCTGTTCGGGAGAAGCCTTGGACCTTTTGGAAGTGTTTCCACTTTAGCCAAAAAAAGGTAATTCAAAGGCTTCTTGTGAGTTTCAAAAGGTCAAGAAACAAGCCTCCAGAAGTCCAGGAGTCTGAGTGCACATTGGGTTTTGCAGTACAGTATCAATGTCACAATGACCTTCAGGAGTAACATTTGGGAATTCACCCAACTGTAGCTGAGACAAAGACAACTAGCATTTGTGACACTCATCTAGCAGTCATGCTGAATCTGGATATGAACATGGTGGGACCAACATTATGTAAACACTGTGCTAAATGTGAGCCCACTCTCCCCAGGGACTAAGATGATATTCAGAGAGTATGCTACTGAGGTTGGGGAAAATGTTTGTAATTTTTTCTTTCTATAATCTTTGAAGTTAATTAATCCCTCTTTGTAAAAGCTGATTGATGTTAAGGAACTGGACACATGACAGTTGAGGGAACACAACTAGTGGGGGCTCCAGATGATGGCATTAAGAAGAAGCACCTCAAACTCCACAACGGTACCCATATAACTTTGAGTGGGAGATGTACTCAACCTGGCTCTGGGATAGTGATCCAGAGAATACTTTCTACACAGTCACAGTCAGACAAAATGCTTTAAATACTCCTCTAAATTTGATCAAGACTACAGACCTCATGATGTAGTTACTTCCTTTTTTTTTTTTCTCTTTCTGCTCTTTCTGATTCAGTTCCAGGTCATCTCAATTAGCCATAGAAGGCAATGAAACAGAACATGATAATGATTGGCTACCCAGGCCTGACTCAGGACAGTCTCATGGTTCAGTTTAGGATTGGAACACTGTGAGATATTCAAAGAACATCTAACATTTAATAAAAAGGAGTTTACTTAGGCATAACATAGAAAGAATACTCAGCAAGGACATAGCATTGATTTAATTGGGAGCATATTCTCTACAAGTTTGCTATGGTAGAATGCTGGTGCAAGAGAAACAAATACTCCTGACTCCTCCTTTACTGGCTTTTGTACCTAGGCCCCCAGAAAGCAGTGTCAATGGTTCAAATTAGCTCCCTGGGATAGCTGGAGTTTTAATCTTTTCTTTTTCTTTTTGTGGGGCAATGAGGATTAAGTGACTTGCCCAGGGTCACACAGCTAGTAAGTGTCAAGTGTCTGAGGCCAGATTTGAACTCAGGTCCTCCTGAATCCAGGCCGGTGCTTTATTCACTGTATTACCTAGCTACCCCTTTAATCTAGTTTTAAAGGGGAAAAAAAAGGACCATTGGCAGACATGGTAGGATAAAACCTTAGGAAGAGCTAGGCTAATCTATGTGACAAGATCTTGGGGAAAAGTAACCCAGAGTAGAAGACCAGATGAGAAAGCTTCTGGAGCAGGAGGCAGACCATTCAGCTCCTACATACTTATCCCAGAAAAAACCCTGAAGTCCGTATCAGACCAAATTATGATCAAGAGCTGGAAAGTGTAGCGATGCCCCTCAACTGGGGAATGGCTGAACAAGTTGTGGTATGAGATTGTAATAGGATGCTACTGTTCTATAAGAAATGATATGCTTGATGATTTTAGAAAAAAATGGATAGACTTGCACAAAATAATGAAGTGCAAAATGGGCAGAACCAAGAGAACATTGTATACATTGATAATAATATTGTTTTAAGCACAATTTTGAGTGACTAAGTCATTTTGACTATTATGAATACCCAAATTAACTACAAGGGACCTATGAAGGAAGATGCTATCTGTATCCAGAGAGATTAATGATACATAGGCATATATAGAGAATTATCATATTTATGTCTAATGGTAGCCATCTCTAGGGAGGAGGGGGAGAAGAAAAAAAGTAAAGTTACACTGTAACTTTAAAGAAAAAGTAAGTTGTATATAATACATTTGCAGTTTCACATACAATCATCTTTTTTTCCTATTCTACAGTGTTATAGAAATGCTTCTTTTATTGCTTAAGCTCAGAATAAAATAAATAAAAGAAAATTTCAAAAGAAAGAAAACAAATCAAATGAGGACTTCTTCCAGCCAGAACTGCACAAGAGGTCAGCAGAAGCCTGAGGGAATTAAAACAGCAAAATCAGTTCTATCACAATATTTCTCTTCTACCTCTCATTTAGGAGCAGAATGGGCATTCAGTTAACAGTGGGGAGAAGGAGCTTGCTTGAATCATCCTCTTGCTTACAAAATCTGATCTAATTCAATAAATATTAAATAGGCACCTACTAGGTGTCAGACACTGTGTTAGTCCTCTTTCTCTTAGCTAATCTTGTGGTAGGTGGAAAATCATGAGGTCATATTTATGCGGTTTGTTATCTCACTTGGAAAATTTATAAAAATATTAAAATCGATGAGATTCTATGTCTTATGATTTGTTGTATTGAGACACTACTGTGCCTCAACAAATGATGGAGGGGATGGTTTCAGAGAAACATGGGAACACTTCTATAAACTGATGTGTAGAGAAGGGAATAGAACCAGAACAATTCATATAAGAATATTATAAAGACAAGTAACTTTGACAGATGTAAAATTTCTGAATAATACAATGACCAGTCAAGCATTCAAGATGCAGAATGAAGCATACATTTTTGGATATGACCAATGTTGGAATTAGTTTTATATAACTATATTTGTTACAAAGGTTTGGTTCAGTAGTACCTACCTTATGAGGTTGTTGTGAAGATAAAATAATATTTGTAAAGTGCTTTACAAACCTTAAAGCACTATATAAATAGAGAAGGGAACGAGCATTTTTATAGCACCTACTATGTGCTAGACACTCTGCTAAGTGCTTTTAAAATATCTCATATGATCTTCACAACAAACTATAGAGGTAGATGTTCTTATCCCCATTTTATAGTTGAAGAAACTGAGTCAAACTGAGGTTAAATGACTTGCCCAGGGTCATACTGTGAGAAATAGGTTCTTTCAGAGGCAACTTTGGTATGACAAAAGCCTTTAGTGCATTCTCATGAGAATGGGCACCCACAGTAAAACCAATTAGTGAGTGCCAATGCTGAGAGGGCTCAGTCCATATTTATCCTAAGCTAGGACTTGGTAAGTCCCTCCCCTGAGCTACTATGGGTTGCTAGGCTCAGGTTCACAAACTTCTGGGAAGAGTTCTAGCTAAATCCTCCTTGATATGTTACCCCTCCCATCTACATACACCTTCATGAAACTCATGATCAAAAATGGGTGGAGATTTTAGACAGGGGAGGAGAAGTTAATATTCATAAGTCTATTAAGCAAGGGCAGTAATGACTAGGATTGAATTTTTACCTACTTTTACTTGAACACTGGTGAGAGTCAGCTCAAACTGGTGCCTATCTCTAACCCTGAAATACTTACTTTTCTCTTTCTTGAGTTGATGTAATTCACTGGATAATATTGTCCTGCTGTTCCTTATAGGAGCCTGCTTTTCCCTGAAAAGAATCCATTGTTTTATCAAGTTATTACTGTTTCCCACAATACAACTAGTAAGTGATTGATAATAGATTTGAACTCATGTATTTCTGACTCCTGTCGCAGTGTTGTACCTACTGTTCTTTCTATCCAGCTGCTTCAGAGAATAAAAGTCTAATAATTAAAATCAATTATTAAATTATAAAATTTATTTACAACATTTTGTACATTTACAACATTTGTACATTTACAACATTTCTCTATTGAAATAAATGATGTTTTATTATTGCTTCTTTTTTCAATGGGGAAGGTAGGAAGTAAAGACAATTAATTTTAATTGAAAAAAAATTTAAATGTAACACTGATCACCTTGGCCCCGCTGCCTGCAGGCCAGGTATGTTACATTTCACCCCTCCCCTAGGCCTCTCTGGTGCTCTTAAGGAGATTGGGAGTGTCTAGGTTTCTGCAAATGACTCTGGCCCCCACCTACGAGGGGGTGGTTTCCTGCACGCCAGTTCTGTTTAGCCAACAACAGAGTAGCTTTCACAAAGGAATATTAGCTTCAAAAGGTATAATAACAAATATACAAACAGCTTACTCTCCAACACGTGGGACTTAATGCTCTCTAGTCCCCAATTCAGTCTCTAGGGAGTAGGAGGGGAGGAGGTTCCTACCTTAGTTCAGTTCCTATAGAGAACTGTCACAATTCCAAGTCTGAAACCCACTAAAGGCTCAAGTCCCAGGTTCTCTGGTCTCTCAAGGCTTCCCTGACAGGCAGGTTGTCTGGCTGGCTGCAAAATCCTACCTGGGATCCTGGCCCTAAAGTTTCCATGGCTTGAACTCCCAGTGTGGAATACTACTGGCACCTAAAACCGAGAAGGACAAATGAAACAGAACAGAAACCAACACACCCACGTGTATTTCTCAGGGCCAAGGTCAAATAGAGGGCAAACATGGGAAGGAAAGAGAAAGATGTCTCAATCTAGTCAAATCTAAAGACACAGACTATTGAGGTTAAGTTACAGTGCTTCCATGTTAGGTGGTCTGGGCTTTCCCAAACAAGCCTCCTTGGGGCTGTTAGGTGGGGCAGTGGATAAAATACCAGCTCTGTATTCAGGAGGATCTGAGTTCAAATCCAGCCTCAGACACTTGACACTTACTGTGTGACCCTGGGCAAGTCACTTAACCCTCATTGCCCCCCAAAAAAGCCCCCCCAAAACAAACAAGCCTCCTTACAACAATATTTTTTTAAAAGATAGAATGCAGAGTATTTAGAGAGACCTCAAACCACTGTCCTTTTAACTTCCAACAATATATGGTAACCATCATTGTCTCCTTTTCTTCTGTATTCTCTCTTTTTTTTTTTTAGTGAGGCAATTGGGGTTAAGTGACTTGCCCAGGGTCATACAGCTAGTAAGTGTTAAGTGTCTGAGGCCAGATTTGAACTCAGGTACTCTTGACTCCAGGGCCAGTGCTCTATCCACTGCGCCATCTAGCTGCCCCTTGTATTCTCTTTTACAGTAATGATGCGCACATTTTAGAAATAGTCATGATTGATCAGACTTTATCCAGAAACCAGATTAATTAAACAAAAACCATATAGGTAACCTTAAAGAACAGGAAAACCTTGAATTTAACACCTACCCACAGGAACAGAAAGAGAGGGAGGAAGGGAGGCAGACATTTCACCTTCTACATGGGTTCTCAACACCAATTGCATTTGTTTCTCCCTCAAACCATCAGGCTACAAGGGTAGAGAGTCAGAAGCTCTCAAACACCAGCTACTCTGAATACCTTTTCTAGCCAGTCGCTCCAGTCTCCCACCTTTTCCCCTTAGCTCACTTTGCTCCGAATTACATGATTTGGATGCTCAGTCTCCTCTCAACACCCCCCACCTCCCACCGAGCACTCTTCTTATTTCTTCTAGGAATAATTCCATCCTCCTTCAGGATAAAAGCAGACAGGTTTTCACCTTGGTTTTTTTTTTTCCCTTTCCCCACCTCCCCCAGAGATTCATGCAGGTAGAGACTAACGACCTTCTCTCTTCCAGAAAGAATTCACCTCCAATCCCCATCTTTTACCCTCTGCATCTAAATGAATGGGCTGAACCTAGAGTGTTATGGGACCATAACAATTTAGATACAAATCCATTTGGTTTTCAAGGCTAATCTAAGTGTAAAATGATTAAAGTATAAACATTAGTTACATTGTACACAGTGGTGGCTCTAATGCTTTTAGTTGGTGCTTACTTGTTAGATTAATGATGAGTGGTATAAGCCAAGTAGACAAATATCTTCCTACCCCTTCAGTGACCGAAGATGGGACTGAGCAATGGAAAAAAAGAGGTGATTTGTACTGCTAGGGACCTTACTTTTCTCAAGGTAAATGTTACATTTGGTCTCCTAAGAGCATTTCAGCATTCCACAAACTCTTCAATTGCACAGCATATCAGTAAGCACTCTGTTTGCATGTCTTCTATGTTGCTGTTTCTTTACCAAAAATCATTTTATATAGTGCTTTAGTTTTTTGGAAGCAACTTAAAGAGCCTCAGCTATTCTGTAAGGCGTTCAGATTTATTGCAATGTTTACAATGAATTTGTTGTTCATTAAACAAATTTACCCAGGCTAACCCAACATGAAAGAAATCATCTTGTTTACAGTGGAATCCTGACAAAAATACACGCAGGAAAGATAGACAAACACATATAAACCTGGATTGCTTAGTGGAACACTGATTCGCTGCCACATCCAATTTTTCTCATTAGAACTTGCTTTATTTGAACATGACTCAGTACCCCGTGTAAATGTGAAGTTGTTAATCTTATTACTATATGGAAAACAAATTAATTATTATGCATGATATTGGAAATGGGTTGTTAGGTTAGTGTTGGAAAGATTAGAAAAAATACACTCATTACTTTAGATGATATCTACTATATGGGTATGAGTCTATTTTAAGATCAGTTTTGATCTATGAATAACAAATAGAGCTAGTAACATTTTAGCTTTCACATGCAGGGTTTAAAGTTAGGTGAATGGACAAATTATACTCAGGTCTCCTTTGTTTTATCATTTTAGAGTTGAAAATAAGGCTCTATATCAGTTATTCTGGAAACTCTAATTTGAGGGCATAATAGTAACTTGATATATAGTCTGATAGTCAAGAAGGATTGATTAAGTGCCTACTATGTGTCAGGCATTTTGTACACTGGGTACATAGGATACGTGGCAGTCAGTACGGCACAGTGGAAAGAGCTCTGGATTTGGAGTCAAAAGACCTGAGTCCAAAATAATGGAATTGTACCTCTGAATTCCCTTCCAGCTTTAAATATATGATCTTAAACACAATGTTATACAGAATGGGGCCAGGAAAAAAAAAATCACTATTGGGTTTGAGTTTGGGAATTATTTCTGGAGAAACTCTAAGAGTAAACATATACACTTAAAAATACTTCAGTTGTAAAGGAACAACAACTTTAAAAGAAGTTAAATTCATTGGGAATATGATTTTTTTGTTTTGTTTTGTTTTTTGCAGGGCAATGAGGGTTAAGTGACTTGCCCAGGGTCACACGGCTATTAAGTGTCAAGTGTCTGAGGCCGGATTTGAACTCAGATACTCCTGAATCCAGGGCCGGTATTTTATCCACTGTGCCACCTAGCAGCCCCCTGCTATGAATTCTTAAATACAATCATATTCCTGGGGGGGGGGGCAACTAGGTGTCACAGTGGATAAAGTACCGGCCCTGGATTCAGGAGTATCTGAGTTCAAATCCAGCCTCAGACACTTGACACTTAATAGCCGTGTGACCCTGGGCAAGTCACTTAACCCTCATTGCCCCGCAAAAAAAAAAAAAAAGAATTCATAGCAAATTTTTGTCAAGAATAGTTTCTTTTGATATTTTTACCTAGGTTAGACTTATTTTCTTTAAATCTTTATTTGAAACAATGAAGAATGGCTTTCTCCTAAGAGTCTTGCCTAATATGTATAATACCCTAATGACTAGAGTAGTAAATAGGAAGGGGAATTAAAAGTCAATAACTTTGTTGCTAAGTTTACTAAAGGAGTCACTGCAGAATAGAAAATGAAGCCCTAAATTTCTCTCTCTCTCTCTCTCTCTAATAGTTGACTCCAATATAACAAGCACCAGAGTTTACTGTGGGGGGAAAAATGAGTAAATGTAGCTTATGCATAATTTGTGTCTAGATTTCCACAAATCTGTATAAAAGAGTTCCTAGATCCTATGCAAGCATTCAAAGTAACATAAAAATTGGATACGATAGCTTTATTTCACTTGACAGAGAATGCAAAAAGTGGAAAAGGCTCAAAGAGTTTATAAACAAATATAGAAAACACATAAAAGGACTCACAAAATCCCATAAACAATCAACCCAATTCTCATCTCTGTATGATATATCTTATGGTTTCCCTAGACTCATAGTGCCATCCTGTAATTTGGACTCCTCTCCCCTAACCCTAAACATATCCTGAGACTACAGGACAGATAACCCATCCCCATCAGAACTGTACAGTTTGAATAACTGGAAGGTCTTTTGCTCCCCCACATCAAAGCTATAGGTCCTTGTTGCTTTTCTAGGTTTGGGAGTTATATGGGTTATTGTCTTTGGAAGAGGTATGCTTCTCAGAAAATTCTCCTTCTTTTGATTGAATTTCTGAACTCTTGGATTTCTAGCTTAATGATAAGTGGTGATCTGCTGACTTGAAGAGAAGGGAATCACCTGATCAGTATTTTATTTGATGAAAAGTAATATGTTCCGTGGGGCAGCTAGGTGGCACAGTGGATAAAGCACCAGCCCTGGATTCAGGAGGACCTGAGTTCAAATTCTGCCTCAGACACTTGACACTTACTAGCTGTGTGACCCTAGGCAAGTCATTTAACCCTTATTGCCCCACAAAAAAAGTAATATGTCCCTTGAAATCATCCTAAACTTATTTATTTATTTATTTTGCGGGGCAATTGGGGTTAAGTGACTTGCCCAGGGTTACACAGCTAGTAAGTGTCAAGTGTCTGAGGCAGAATTTGAACTCAGGTCCTCCTGAATCCAGGGCTGGTGCTCTATCCACTGCACCACCTAGCTGTTCCTCATCCTAAACTTATTAAAGAGCTGGCCCTTCATGTCTTACAGATATATCTAGTCATTCTGCTTATTTGGACTGACTGTCTCCTGCCCTTACCTAGTACATAGCACTCTATGGTCACAAAAGCATTACATGATGTTTTTGTACCTATGGGCAAGAGAGAACCCTGGAGCTAATAAGAAACTGATTTTATTCCATTTGGTAGCAGGTGTCACAAAGACATGTAAGACATATGGTTGAAGCATATAAAGAAAAGCAACAACAACTTATACCACACATTTGAAGAATATAAATATTAGTAAACTATTGACATTGATTTTTTGTCTCTGGAAGAGGGTAGTAAAAATACAAGTTGTGTAAGTAGTGACTAGTGTTTTCACCAGGTATTAACAAATACACCCCACCAGGAACCAGAAAACATCCATGGTTGCCAAAGTATCATGAAACAAGTATTCCTCAGTTTTTTGATTCCCTGATAAGATCTGTTCTTTCTTTTCTTTTCTTTTTTTTTGTGGGGCAATGAAGGTTAGGTGACGTTCCCAAGGTCACACAGCTAGGAAGTGTAAAGTGTCTGAGCTCGGATTTGAACTCAGGTCCTCCAGAATCTAGGGCCCATGCTTTATCCACTGCACCACCTAGCTGCCCCCGATAAGATCTATTCTGATCAAAGCAGAGATTTTGTAAACAAGCTACACAAGGAAATACTAGTTTTGATAGGTATCAGGAAGTCTGGAATTACAATTTACCATCCTCAAGGAGCCCCATAGTCTGAGTGTACTCTGTTAAACATATTAAGAACTCTGAGATGGGAACAGACATTTCAGTGGAGTGAACAATGTAGCATTTCTTATACTGTAAATGCATACCACTCCATTATCAATGATGCTACAGGCTTTACATCAAAATCCTTGTTGATGCTGTGGCAAGATCCCCACTTATGTATTAACTTGTGTCTTGGAGCCTTAGAAGATGGATAGGATACAAATGCTCAAACCAGAACATCTCTCACATGAGAGAGAATCTCTCTTCCTGGCTATGACTTTATCTCTTAACAGCTCTAACAGAAACAGATAACCATACAATGCCCAAACTCATTGTCAAGATCTCCAAGGAGAGTCATGCTGAAAAACCTTGATGTCCAAGGGTTACATATTCTACCAGTTTGGTAGAAAGCTACTCCATATAGAGATATTGAGAGAATGAGCAATTTGACTATTTACCAGATAATCTGAAAGAGGGGAGGAGCGCCGCCCCCCCCCCCATTCACTGCAACAACAGATTGCCCATGAGAGAGTTACTTAGACCATATGATAAGTAGGCAGAAAGAAGTGACAGACATTCCTCAGTACACTCTAAGTAAGGGAGAGCACTCAACAGTTATGCAAAGACTATTCCAGTGAGGGTGCTATTGCATACTGCTACTCACCTAGTTGTCAGGTAGGTGGTTGAGTGGATAGAGTGCTACATTTGAAGTTAGGAAAACCGGAGTTCAACTCCCAATACAGATGTTTACTGTGTGACTATAGACAAGTCATTCAACCTTTGTCAGCCTTAGTTTCCTCATCTGTAAAATGGCGCTAATAATTTGAAACAGCTAGGTGGTATGAAGGACAAAGTGCTGGACTCAGATTCAAGAAGACTTGAATTCAAATCCTGACTCAAACCGACATTGCTAACTGTGTGACCCAGGGCAAGCTCAGTGAGTTTTCTCTGTCTCTACAGATGAAGTTCTAGCCAGGTTTTCATTCACTTTCCTTGAATGACATGTGATTCACTTCAGTTTGAGGCATGTTTGATGGATCATAGGATAAGAGATGTAGAGGTGCAAGGGACCTTGGACTGAGGAATGTCTGTCACCTCTCTCTACCTGGACAATGAGCTCAGTCTTTGTAAGCTTTCACATACTGCATCAATAGTCCTGGCAAAGGCAATTCTCTACATGGAAGTGACTGAGGAAGCTACTTCTAGAAGAGTAGTGATTTATTTTATTTTTATTTTATTTACTTTATTTTTTTCTTTTCCCCCTTCTCCCTTTGGATGGCTACCATTAGACTCAAATATAGATAAATATTATATAAATATAAGATAAATACAGAATATCATTCTATACATACTTCTATATATCAGTTCTTTCTCTGGATGCAGATAGCATCCTCCTCCACAAGTGCTATGTAATTAATTTGGTTATTTATAAGTCAAAATGACCCAGTGGCTCACTCAAAGTTGTTCTTCAAACAACATTGTTGGGGGCAGCTAGGTGGCACAGTGGATAAAGTACCAGTTCTGGATTCAGGAGGACCTGAGTTCAAATCCAGCCTCAGACACTTGACACTTACTAGCTGTGTGACCCTGGACAAGTCACTTAACCCTCATTGCCCTGCAAAACAAAACCAAACAAAACCAACCAAACAAACAAAAAAACACACACCAGTCTTATTACTGCATCAGTAGTCCTGGCTGAGGCAATTATATGTGGAAGTGACTGGGGAAATTACTTCTAGGAGAGTAGTGATTATGTGTAATGAAAGCTCCTTGGAGAGACTTTGAAGCATGTGTAGACATTCTCTAACTGGTTCCAACCTGCTATTGTTTTTTGGTGTTCATCCTTCATTCTCTCTCTCTCTCTTTTTTTTTTTTTTTGGTGAGGCAATTGGGGTTAAGTGACTTGCCCAGGGCCACGCAGCTAGTAAGTGTCAATGTTCTGAGGCCGGATTTGAACTCAGGTACTCCTGAGTCCAGGGCCGGTACTCTATCCACTGCACCACCTAGCTGCCCCTCCCCTCCCCCATCCTTCATTTTCAAAGAGAACCAATGACATCAGGAGGGTGATGTCTCAACTTGCAAATGAATTGGATTTGAGTGAGGCAGGGCTGTGCAGAATCATCAGCCTCACTCTTTCCTCCAGACTCATCGAAGCCCAGTGGCAAGACATGAGTCAAGACCACTGGTGATGGTCCCCTCTGGTCTGCTAATCACATGGTAAATGATAGTCTTTTGACTGCAGTTGTGGGACCTTAACTGGAAGTGCCTTCAAAAGGCTTTAGTAACTGACAGAAGGTATTTCAGAAAAACAAAACCAAAAAACACCCAAACCCTGACTGGGAAAACAGATTGAGGAAAGACAATTTAGAATTCACTATACTCATCACAATGGCTAATCCTATCTCTTTCCCCAATCCCCCACGGCAATTAAAAACAGTGTAGCTAGGTGGCACAGTGGATAAAGCACCAGCCCTGGATTCAGGAGGACCTGAGTTCAAATTCGGCTTAGACACTTGACACTTACTAGCTGTGTGATCTTGGGCAAGTTACTTAACCCTCATTGCCCTGCAAAAAACCAAAACAACAACAACAACAAAAAAAAAAAAAATGGAAGGAGGAAAAACACACCTTGTAACAAATCAGAAGGTCAAATGAAATGAATCGCCAAAATGGTCACAGTTTGGTTATGACCAGAAATATATGCTTCTTTCTACCCCTTGGGTTCATCATCTCTCTGTCAAGAGGTAGGCAACATATGTTCGCCTGAACAGAGGGAGCTAAGGCATAGTTCAAGTGTAAGAGGCATAGTCCAGCAAATTTAGAGGGGAGCAGTAGACCTACTCTGGGCAGCTCTGAAGATTGCGCTTCAGGGAATAGCTTATATTATTTTACAACAAAGGAAGGCAGGACACAGTAGGTTCTGGGGACATTTAGGGTGCATTTTGGGGAGGAGGGTTACAGAAATTGGGTAGAGAATAGGAGGGGTGCAAAGTATCCGGAACCAGGATGTTTGTGCAAGCTCTGTCCATTTCATGCCAATATGAACCAGTTTGAGGTGGCCCTATGGTTATTGACACAGCAGAGATGTTAAGGGTCCACCCGGTGAACACTGCAAAGGATCACTAGTATGTCAAACATGAGCAACACTCATTCTGCCTCCTGATTGGCTGATTTTGATTACCAGGTTATTTCAGCCTCTCCTGGATAATAAGGGAGCTCAAGCAAATCAAGGTGATTAGTAAACTCATTATTCATTCCATTTTTACAGGTACAATTACATTCCAGAGAGGTCATATACCATAATCTGTAGCCATTCTCCCCCCGCCCCCATTTTGATTGTATGCTTTCCTTTTCCCCTTTAATCTCTCCTTTAGGGTTAGGAAGTTTGTTTTGCTTGCAACTATTTTCTCTGTGGTATGATCCCATTTCTTAAATCCACTCCCCTATACTTGATTGATGTATTTCTATCCCAAACTCTGAGTATGTTTAAATGTATGTGTATGCCCATGTGTTTGTGTGTTCAGATATCTAGTTCAGGTAACAGGTTCTTCTGATACCAGCTTCTTCCTCCTCCATGTCTGTATACCCTCCTCACACACCCTAATTATTAAAAATGAAGAGTTAGGGGCAGCTAGGTGGCACAGTGGATAAAATACCGGCCCTGGATTCAGGAGTACCTGAGTTCAAATCCGACCTCAGACACTTAACACTTACTAGCTGTGTGACCCTGGGCAAGTCACTTAACCACAATTGCCTCACTAAAAAAAAAAAAAAAAGAAAGAAAGAAAAAAAGAAAGAGTTAAACATCTCTCCTTTTATTTCCCCTTCTTTTTCCCACCGTAAAACACTTAGAACAAAACCAATCCACCTCCTAGGTACTCTGTTTTTCTTTGTTAATTCATTCAGTACCCACTGAAGACAGTAATGTTCTAAAGGGGAAAATGCTATTTCTACCCCATTAGACCATTAATACTATATTGCCATACAGTCCTTTACAATTGGTCATATGAATTTATCTTTCTAGTGTCTTCTAGAATCTTGCATTTGTATGTCAAAATTTTTACTCAGCTCCGGTGTTTTCATCAGAAATTCCATTAAAGATCCATTTCCTCTCCCAGTGTGATTATCCTCAGCTTTTCAAGGTAAATTGCTCTTGGTTGCTTGCCTGTATCTTTTGCCTTTTGGAATATTGTATCGAAAATTTCCTCATTTATAGTAGAAGTTTCTAGGGCTTGTGTGATAGTGACTGGTTCCTTAGCACTTACACTTTCATTCTAGATGTTGTAGTATTTTTTTTTTTGACATGGAAGTTCTGGATTTTGGCTACAACATTCCTGGAGATTTTCATTTGGGGGAGATTCTTTTAGGAGGTCAATGGCAGAGTCTTTTTATCTTTACTTTACCCTCTGATCCTACTAGATCTTTTTTTGAGGGGAGGGTCAGGGCAATGAGGGTCACACAGCTAGTAAGTGTCAAGTATCTGAGGCTAGAGTTGAACTCAGGTCCTTCTGAATCCAGGGTTGGTGCTTTATTCACTGTACCACCTAGCTGCCCCTGATCCTACTAGATCTTGACAGTTTAAATTTATGATTTATTGAAATACCATCCAGGGTTTTGGTCTCCAGGTCAATTTAAAAATATGAGATGTATTACATGTTCTTACATTTTTTCAGTCTTTTAATTTTGCTCTAATATATTTGTTGTCTCATGGAGTCATTAATATTGACTTGGTCTTGTCTACATTTTTTAGGGAGCCCATTATTTGGACAAGGTTTATCTTTTCCAAATGATTTATTATCCTTCTGATTCTTTCCTCTAGAGCTTGTATTTTATTTTTTTACTTCTTTTTTCATTTTTTCTAGTATTTATGCAATCTTTGTGGGGGAAAAACATATTTTTTTCCTTTGGGTCTCTGCTTGCAGTTGGTTATGTTGTTATTTTCTCCTTTTAAGATGGATTTTTTAAGCATCACTATATTTACAATATTTTTATGCTGATTGGTATCTTTTTTGGTTTGCTCATCTCTCTAGCTTTGGTTTCTAAATCAGGGCTTTGTGTTAGGGCTAGATTTCATCTTATGATACACTTTGGGAGGAGGGGTGAGTTCTGCTTTGGCTTGCCTTGAGCGACCTGGGTTCTTGTAATCACCCCCACATCCCAAAGCTAGGCTATCTTTGAGATCCAATGTGCTGCATATTCAAAACCTTCTATAGCATCTTAAGACAGAGCACTGGGCAAATTGAGGTCCCAGGGTACCTAGGTTGTCCCAGTTTGAGTGCTGCTGTCCCTTGAGGTTTCTAAGTTTCTTTTTGTGGGGTTCTGATCACCCTGGAGAGTTTCCTGGGGAACTCTCCATTCTTATTGCCTCAGAGTCTGGTGCAAATTTCAGATTTTTGCTGGAGTAGATATGTGGGCTCTGAGTGATCTGCATTTGATCAGGCCACTATCTTGGCATGGAGCCCCCCCTCAATTCTTCATATTCATCATTTTTCGAACTTATTTGTTTCTGATTAGCATTTATATGCCTACTATAATAAAAACTGGCACAATTCAAGTATTTAACAATAATGTATTTATTTAGATTTTAACATTTACACAATACTTAATAGACATTTTCTCATTTGATACTTTAAAAAGTACTATAAAGAGTAGTAAATAAAAGGGTGCTAACATTATGAAGGCATTAATATAAGTTACCTTCTTCTAAATGATAAATAAGAGAGGTACTGAGGCATGGGAGATAGTAGAATCTGAAAGATTTGTGTTCAAGACCCACTGACACATACTGGCTGTGCCTCAGAGAAGTGACTTCTCTTGCTCTGAGCAACTGTTGTAGACCAGGGAGCTCCCTAAACCCATGAAATCATAGATTCAGTGAAAAAAAAAGTGCTAAATAAACCATTTTGTTTTTACTCTGATTCTGTTCCTATTTCCATAGACCATTTTATTCTTTGAAGATTGTTTCAGTTTTGGTAGAGGATGAAATCGGGTCTATTATTTATTCATTTTCATGTTAGAGAGCTAGATAGTGTCTTTTCTCCAAAGAGTTCCAGGTGCTGGTCTCCTGCTTTGGCTTTTGAGGATCATTTTACACAGAACTGAAATGCTTTTATTCATCCTTCAGCTTATAAGACAAATTTTGCTTTTATAATTCTCTTTTTTTTTTGTTTTTTTTTTTGCGGGGCAATGGGGGTTAAGTGACTTGCCCAGGGTCACACAGCTAGTTAAGTGTCAAGTGTCTGAGGCCGGATTTGAACTCAAGTACTCCTGAATCCAGGGCCAGTGCTTTATCCACTGCGCCACCTAGCTGCCCCTATAATTCTCTTTTGAGTATGGAAACTTCTCTGGGACCAGTGAAAGAAAGGCAAGGAAATGGAGGAAGAAAAAAACAAAGATGGAAAACCAGAGATCAATTTAACCAACAAGCAAATCCCTATGTGACGTATTGAGCCATTCAACACACATCTCATCCTGCACCCTTCCCCCCAGCATTTAAAACTGATTTTCTTGTCACTTCATCAAGAGAAAGTGCCAGGAAGTACATTTGGAGAGAAGGGGAAAAATCATGCAGTATTTGTGATGGGGAACAATTGACATAATGGAAAGATCCAACAATGGAACTTAGAGGTTTCTGAACCACAGGTTGAATCTGTATAAGTTGTGCTTTTGTTAAGAAAGCGAATATAATATGTTGGTGTATAAACAGAATAATATGTAAGAATTAGGAATTAATCCTTCCCTTATAATTGGCGCTGGTGAAGCCTTTGTTCAAGTCCTTTGTCCAGTTGGGAGCTTCACATTTTAGAAGCATGTGGAGAAAGATAAGAGCAAAACCAGGAGAGACCAAAGAAAGTGATTAAAGCTTGAGAAAATAGAACTGATGAGACAAAAAAAAATCTAATTCAATATTAGTCTGCATTAATAGAAGTTTAGTGTCCAGAGCAAGGGACAGCACCACTGTATTCTGAACCGTTCAACCATATCAGGAATATTGTGCTCAGTTCTAGGTACTGAATATTAGGAGGGTTATTGTCAAACTGAAGCAAATCCAGAGGAAGGATGATGAGGGAACTTGCAGTCTTGTCTGATGAGGATCTGTTTTATTTCTATCTTTATTTATTTATTTATATATTGTGTGCTTATTTGTACATATGCTCTGGAGTTATGTAAGTTCCTTGAGGACAGGGAATGTTTCATTTTTTACCTTTTGTTCCCAGATTAGCATATAGTGAGCACTTAATAAATATTGATTGATCAATCAGTTGAAGTAAATAGAGACAGAAGAGAGGGAAAGAGAAAACAGGCAGTGAGAGAAGATATGATGTCTATCTTTAAATATGAAAAGGGCTATTCTGTGGAACTCTATGGTTAGACTTACTAGGCATGGCTCTAGACCAATGGGTAAAAGTTAAAGGGAAGCCAATTTTGCCTTAAAATAAGGAAGATGTTTTGAATAATTAGTGCTCAAGCAAGTTCCTCGTCAGTGAATGTGCTCAGAGACTGGACAGTAACTTTTTTTTTTTTTTGCAGACCAGATTCATGAACTGAGTAAATTAGATTATATGTTGTCTCGGCTTCCTTCTAATTCTAGATTCTCTGCTTTCATTAGTGTGTTTCTATATAAAGAGAAAAGTGAACATTGTTATATCTGTTACTCATCTGAAAGTTTACTTGGACATTTTTCTCTGTTCAAAGACAGAGGAAAAGTTCATATTTATGGCTGCACTTTTTATAACAGGAGAGATATGAAAGGAAACTGGGTGTCCATCTTTTGGGAAATGACTAAACAGGTTTTAGCTTATGAATGTACAATGGGGAACTGGCCGATGAGAGCCCAGTCCTGGGAGCTTGTGGATGTCTGGTGACCCTGCCTCCATGTGTAAGGGAGAGCTTTGGCTTCACTTCAGTGCATAGACCAGTATTCTATGACCACTTCAGTGCATGACCGGTATTCTGGTCCACTTACTGCATGCTGTATGCCTTTTGGTTGGCTGCTGAGCTGGAACAGAGCAGGCATACAAAAGACTCCCAGAGGGGCAACTCAAGTTTCTCTCTTTCCTGGTAGTGATCAAGTCAAGGACTGCTGCAAGCCTCCTCATGGGGAGAGAGGTAATAGCAGTGGCAGTAGCAGCCTCCTGCTGCCAACTATTTGCCTACCCCAGTCAGCATAAAGCAATGAGCACATGGCCCTGCTATTGCTACTGCCTCTGTCGTATCTGTTCTCTCCTGCTCTTGGGTGAAGAAGTATGACCTTGTGAGATTCATAAAGTCAGAGGACCAGAGGGGATGTGATAGGAATCCATGCCAGAATTTGTGGACGGTCAAACCTGGTGGGAAACAAAGCCCTGAGTGATCTTCTAGACCCAGTATACTGTTGGATAGAAGACGGCCAAGAGAATCCAATCCATCCTTCAGTTAGCCTAAATTCAAAAGTAAATTTGGTGGGAGAGAGGGCAAAAGCTTTGTAATTAAAGCAGAATCCACTCTCCTCAGGGGTAATATGGGGGGAAATGTGCCCCTGATTTGGTGGGGGGGGATGTATTTGTACTTCTGTTCTTGCTATATCTTTTCAGTAAATATCCCTTTTGTAAAAGTTAATTGACTTTGGTTAAATGATACTGGGGTGATAATCAATGGCATTGATATTAAAGAGATATTAAATTAGGGGGCAGCTAGGTGTCACAGTGGATAAAGCGCAGGCCCTGGAGTCAAGAGGAACTGAGTTCAAATCTGGCCTCAGACACTTGACACTTACTAGCTGTGTGACCCTGGGCAAATCACTTGACCCCCATTGCCCCACAAAAAAAGAGATTAAATTGACACCAGTTAGATAGCATTGAAGGAATAATTGGTTATTGTGATTGGAGGAAATACATCAGAATGAGGACTTAGCATTAGAAAGATAGCTCCCTAATGTTTACAAGGGAGATGACTTATTGTTGTGAGGTGAGGAACAGATTCCCAGAGCACAGAAAGGCTAGCAATGTAATGGAATATTTTTGTACCATAAGAAGTGGCAGACATCAAGAATTCAGAGAAACTTAGCAATACTTATATAAACTAATGCAGAGTAAAATAAGCAGGAACAAAACAATTTTAGATGACGACTTCATTAACAGAGAGAAAATCAACATTGAAAAACTTCAGATCTGGCAAAGGCCTCCTTGTTGGGATATGATGGGAGGTTATCAGTGGACCTAGTGATAATGTACTTCCTACTCATGAGGCAGAATTATTACTTGTAGTAGGGCCTTGGCACATCACGGAGTTATTTAGCTTCTTAAATTATAAGGAAATCTCATAAGAGTAGAAGAAAACCTATATATCTTATATTGGTTATCAACTTGTATTCTTGGGAAATGACTTTCACGTAGTGTACATGAGCTAGCTTAATCGCTGTAAATTTTCATGAGAAATTATTAAGTATCTTATAGGCAAAAGCTGCTCACCTGGGTTGATGCAATCCAGGTAAGTACTAAGGGTGTGGCTAAGGACAAGAATTAACCAATGTGAACTGTATGAGAATAAGAGGAAATGGCTGACATTTGAGGTTTCACAGAGAATCTGAAAATAATGAAATGGAATAAAAGTAAGGCAAGTTAAAAGTGAGATAGATGAAAGAATTTTTATGCATGAAATAACACAGAATTTCAGGTATTCTGAACACTTCAACTTTTCAACATTCAAGAAAACGTTTACTAAATCTAGTTTATATGGCACTGAACTAGTCTCAGGATACAAAGTCAAAATCCCTACCATGAAGGAGCTTACTCAAATAGTAGACTTGAATGGAAGATCCTTACCTTCTGTGTGCAAAGGTCTCCTGTAGGGATATGGTCCTATGCTCTTTCCTCCCTCTGGAAATACTAAGACTACCCAGATTGAAGGGGATGAGTCACCCAACTGATTTACTCAGAACTGCATGGAACAAAACATGGAATGAGAATGTATCTTTTAAAAAGTTGCTTGTATCATTAAAGAAATGTTTATAAAGTGCTATAAAAAAAGAAAAAAAAGAGAAAAACTTCAGAATTCCTAGTCATGCAGTAACCCATCATGACTTCAGAAGAGTTGATGGGGAAGCATGTCTCCTGTATATCAGCAAAGAGGTTGTGGACGATAGGTTCTGAATGAGGCACTGTTTTTAGACATGGAAATGTGTGATTTTTTGGCTTAGTACTCATTTGTTACAATGCAGAGTTCCTTTGGGTATGGGGAGAGTCACTGGAAAGTAACAATGATGTTTTAGAAAGACAAGAGCATCAATAAAAATTTTTAAATGGTTTTAAAAGATGGGAAGTTTATATATAAATTAGGGAGGGCTATACAAGAGAGCATGGTATACTTCTTCTTCTTCTTCTTCTTCTTCTTCTTCTTCTTCTTCTTCTTCTTCTTCTTTAGTGAGGCAATTGGGGTTAAGTGACTTGCCCAGGGTCACACAGCTAGTAAGTGTTAAGTGTCTGAGGTCGGATTTGAACCCAGGTGCTACTGACTCCAGGGCTGGTGCTCTATCCACTGCGCCACCTAGCTGCCCCGCATGGTATAATTCTTGAGGAGACACTGCATCAGTGGAAGAATTATAGAATTTTGGTGTTGGAAGAGACCATGTAATTCAACCCTTACCTTAGTATTCTCAATAAGTAGGCATTCAACCCTGCTTGAAGATCAAAATTGAAGGAGTGCCCATTAACTCCCCGAAGAGCCCAAGCCATTTTAAGAAAGCTCTAATTATTATGAAACTTTTAAAAAAATCAAGCCTAATCTTACCACAATTTTCACCCAAAGCTTCTGGTTCTACTTTCTGTGGTCATTTGGAGGCTCATTGATTAACTGTGGATGCATTTAAGAGGGCATTAGTCTACCTCTACTCTTCTCTCTTGGTTGGACCTCTGTTTTTGGTCTGAATCCCTTTCAGTTGTTATTTAGTGAGAGAAAATGCTATTAAGGGAAGAGGTGTAGGGCTGTCTCTCTACTAAGCCTTGTGTAGTCCTGTGAGTACAGGCCTTGGTTGTTTACTCACCTCAGCAATTGTTCTTTTTCATTTTAGGTGAGGGAAGTTGGAGAGTACAACCTTTTAGAGTTTGAAAGATCAGTAAAGTAATCCTTTTGGACACTGGGAACTGAAGGAATGGCATATCTATCAGATTTTACAGTCAGTTTAGCATCAATGCCCCAGGCCAAAGAAGTATAGGGAAATCCAAACTTGTTACAGGAGGTCAGAAGGTATAACTATATGACACAGAAAAGGACTATTGTACTATGGGTTCATGGTTCTTCCATAGATAGTGGAACCATACCTCCAAAGAAAAAGCATTTTCTTTTGCTACATGGAATGATGATGAAGATTCACAGATACTGCCAGGAGAGATGACATCTAATGTTGATTACAGGAAGGAAACATGTACTCTAATTATTGATGACTCCTTTCTGGAGAATAGAAATGTCCATGTGTTTACTTAATAATGGGAACCCTCAGAAAGTGCATGACCTTTTGGTATCACATCCATTATAGGTCAAATGACTTCTCAAAAACTATATAAAAGACAAAGGGCCATGAGCCTCTGGGTCTTTGTGCTGACCAAGAGCCTTGAACCCAATTTGTTTCTGCAACTTCATGCCTTGCTAAATAAATTGTTGTCTGGATGTAACAGTTTCTTTATTTTTCTATAACTGATTCTGCTTATTTCACTCTTTATTAGCTCTTATACATCTTTCTATGCTTCTCTAAAATCCTCATATTTGTTGTTCTTACTCTAAAATAGTATTCTATTACTTTCCCATACCACAGTTCTTTTTTTCCCCAGCCATCTCCAATCAGTAAGCTCCTACTTTGTTTTCAGTTCTTTGATAAAACAAAGAATGCTGCTATGAATACTTCAGCTTATATGGGAACTTTTTAAAGTCTTTGAAATACTTAGATTATATACCCAATAATTCTTTCTTTGAATCAAAACAATATTGGACAGTTGAATTAATTTTATTGTATGATATCTTTTAAGTTTTTATCTATAGAGCTCTACCAACAGTCTTCCCATAGTACTTTACTATTGTCTATTCCCTTTTTGTCACCTTTTTTTCTCCACACTTATAGGGTGTGAGGTGAAACCTTGGAGTTATTTTAACTTATATTATTATTAGTGATTTGGAATTTGTTTTC